>NC_087193.1:4824683-4832183 GCF_035594125.1 Scylla paramamosain | reverse complement strand
TACCACCACCACGACCCTCCCGCCCTCATAACCCTATTTTTACGACGTTGAAATAGCCCCGTCAAGACTCGATACTCATCATGTAATTACTTATGATAGGGTGTAGAATATAGGCCGGGAGATTCACGGGCCGCGGGACAACGGGGAGGGAACCGAAGAGGGGAGAGAGGGGAGTGGGAGGGGCCAGAGGGAAGGGGGAGTAGAGTGGAGGTCGCCATAACCCCATTTTACGAGCCTGGAATCGGCGGTGAAGTCTCCATGCCCATGTGTTTATCTGAACGCTTGGTGAGGGGAGATCAAGTGTGTGTGTGTGTGTGTGTGTGTGTGTGTGTGTGTGTGTGTGTGTGTGTGTGTGTGTGTGTGTGTGTGTGTGTGTGTGTGTGTGTGTGTGTGTGGAAGTGGGGCGGGTGAGTGAGGAAGTGAGAAAGTGAGCGAGTGACTGAGTGAGTGAGTAAGTGCTGTGGTTGGTCTTTCGCACATGTCCTTTCTCTCTCTCTCTCTCTCTCTCTCTCTCTCTCTCTCTCTCTCTCTCTCTCTCTCTCTCTCTCTCTCTCACTCACATGTTAACCAGAAAACACCCCATAAACCTACATTTTACACCCGGAAACACTCCAACTGGTTCTTAACGCATCTTTCTTTGATCTGCACACACACACACACACACACACACACACACATAAGGAATCGAAGTAAACTAAAAAAAAATTAAAATAAAAAAAATAAAAAAATCATAATAAAGCGAAAATACAAATAAGACAGAGACACCGCAATGAAGAGGAGGAAGAGGAAGAGGAAGAGGAAGAGAAAGAAGAGGAGGAGGAGGAGGATTCACTAAGTACTCAAGAAAAAGACAAAAAACATAAAAAAAACAGACAGAAAAGAAACGAAGAGGAGGAAGTATAAGAACAACAAGAGCAGAAGAGACCAGGAAGAAGAACAACAACAAGAAGAGGAAGGAAGGAAGGAAGAAGAGGAAGAAGAAGAAGAGGAGGCACCAAGTCCAACGCAGGTCCCAAGGCGGAAAATCTGCGAGTCGTAACAAGGGTTTTACGAGCGTGCTATCGCCAGTGCAACCCTCACAAACACATTGGCGAATTATTACAGTGGCTGCCAGTGGGTAACCATTGCCTTCCGAGTGAACGAAGGGCGAGGTTAGTTGAGGGAAAGTTTGTTACGTCATTTTACAACCGCGCCCGGACAAGGAGGGTCACACACACACATACACACACATACATACACACATACGCACACAAATACGATAGAGGGACATGATTTGGTTCTGCTGTTGTGTTTTCTGACTAGATGGAAATGTGTGTTAGGTGAAAGGAAGGTAAGGTAAGTAGAGAAGGGGTTAAGGAGTGGGGAAGGGTTGAGGGGGAAAAAAAGGGAAGGAAAGACAGGATAACAGGAAGGATAGCGCGAGGAAATAAGGAAAGGGGGGAAGGGACAGAAGAAGAGGAAGAAGAGAAATGAAGGGTGAGGAAAATAAGAGGTAAGAAGACAGAGGGAGGGAAACAGAAAGAAAAAGGGGAAGAAAAGGGGGAGGAAGGAAGGAAGGAAAACAAGAATGAAAGTAAGACAATAAAGAAGAGAAAAATAAGGAAAAAAAGACCGAAAAAGAGAGACAGTAGAAGGAAAGAGAGAGAGAGAGAGTAGGAGTGGAGGGAGGGAGGGAGGAAGGGAAGGGAGTAGGGAAGGAAAGGTAAGGAGGGAAAAACACCCGAGTGAGGAAATTGAGGTGGCGTGAGACGAGGTGAATGATGGAGGGAAGGGAGGAGGAGAAGGAGATGATAAGTGAGGGAGATGAGATGAGATGGTGAGAGGAGGAGAACTGAGAGCCAATGAAGAGAGGGGCGAGACAAGAGGCCATGAGAGGAAGATTTGGAGGAGGAGGAAGAGGAGGAAGAGGAGGACAAAGTGGTAGGGAAGTTCTTATGTTACCTGTGTTAAATGTTATAGCACCCTCACCTTGACTACACCCTAAGACACCCTAATACGACACCCTATTGTACCCACAGCTTTCTACAACATCCTGTAACTTTACAATACCTTTCTACACCCTTTTCACCCCAGTACTACGCCCTTTTAAAACTCCTGAAGCATCCTTATACCCTTCTACAACACCCTGTAA
The DNA here is from genome assembly GCF_035594125.1 of Scylla paramamosain. Classification (NCBI taxonomy): domain Eukaryota; kingdom Metazoa; phylum Arthropoda; class Malacostraca; order Decapoda; family Portunidae; genus Scylla; species Scylla paramamosain. The sequence continues at coordinate 4,830,052 of NC_087193.1, read as the reverse complement.
CTTTAAAATACCTTTCTACACCCTTTTTATCCTAATACACCTTACTACACCCTGAGCAACTAAATATTACACCCTTCTTAAATTACTAGTACACCTATACACCCTTGCACAACACGTCGTTACTCTAATACACTTTACTACACCTTGAGCATCCTAATACTACACCTGTTACACTCCCACAACACCCACTGTACATAGTAACGCCAATAAACCTTTCTACCTCTTACCATACACCTATTTCTTCCATACACTCCTTGCACTACACCCTGTCACTCCCTCATACACTCCGCTACACCTGAAAACACCCCTCCAGCTGAGGAACCTGACGAAGGGCTGACGGGGCGCTGACGGAGGTGACGTACTAACACGGCAATAGATTAATGGACGGGGCGGCAAGTTGGGAGCGCCATAACCTCATTATTTTTGGCGGAGGTAAAGGCCATTTGGCGCATCTTTCCGGGGGCGTGATAAAAGAGAGGTGTGATAGGTGTGTAATGGCCTCAAATCACTTCCCACGAATCTGAAGCCATCCCGAGGCGTATCATAACCAGGCCATTAGCATAAAGGGTGTTTTCACAATGTAAACACCGCGTAAAACTCCTTTATCGTCCCTATTATGGCTCCTCGCTATTCCCCTATGCAAATTATTCCTCTCCTTAGTATCTATTTCATTCCTACAGGGTGAAAAATGTACTTGTGTGTTTGCTAACGCTACCGCACGCACGCACGCACTAATTAATCTCAATAACATTATTTTTTCTACCTCTTCGTTTCTGCAAGTTCCTACAAGCTTTAGAAAATGTGCTTGTAATATTAGCTACCTCCCCCCCACGCACACACGTACACACGCACACACGCACCAGTTCACTACATTACTAGTACACACAATTTTTTTTTAATCCTTTTTATTCCTACAAGTATAAAAGAAAGTGTAATATCAGCTACTAACACACACACACACACACACACACACACACACACACACACACACACACACACACACACACACACACAATTATATCTCATTATACTCATTATACTCATCAAATTATTATGAAAATCTACTACTACTACTACTACTACTACTACCACACACACACACACACACACACACACACACACACACACACACACACACGCACCGACTCATCACCTCTCTAATACACCTCATTAAGAGTCTCGCCTCAATAAGCAGCTAATACTCGTCTCTCTTACTCATCACTCACTCATCACAACACTCGGACAGCCTTCTCATTAAGCATTCAGCAAGTCACTCTGTCAGTAAAAATTAAGTAGAAATTAGACTTGAAAAAGATAGTAGGAAAATAAAATGGCTGTTCAAAATTTACTTCACCGATAGAAAATATTAATCGTTAAATACTTTATACTTATTCAGGTACAAGCCGTGCCACTTATAACAGCACTTAAGTAAGGAAATTTGTAAGTATTCTCAAGTCACTCAGTCGTTAAGTAATAAGTAGATGAGTAAAAGAAGTCAGTCAGTCAGTCAGTCAGTTAATCAGTCAGTCAGTCAGTCAGTCAGTCAGCCAGCCAGCCAGCCAGCCAGTAAACAACCAGATGACTCAATCAAACCACTCAGGTGAAGCACAGGTAACAAACGAACAGGTAAAGACACGTCTCACCACCACCACCACCACCACCACCGTCACTTGAACGACAACACAACACTCACAAGCTCCCTACCCCCTTAAAATAAAAAAATCCAGCAAGGACGTTATGACAGTGGCAGAAATAGTGATATTACAGTGACAGTGATGATGATGCAGTGAAGGTAAAAGTGGCGATAGTTAGCATGTCCTTCCTGCCTTCTTTCACCCTCGCTTACACACTCTCTCTGTATCTCTCTCTCCCCCTCTCCCTCTCTCTCTCTTCCTCCTCCTCTCTCGCCAACCAGCCATAACCTTTTTACGAGCCTCCTCCGGGTGAGTTTTGCGAGCGTTTGAGTCGGTGTTATTGAATCATGGTCTGGCGGGGCCCTAGCGTACTGCCCATCACTTACCACACGATGCCAGGCGCCCCTCCTCACAAGGTCCATCCTCCCCATGCAACAGGCAGCCACCACCACCACCACCACCACCACCGCCACCGCCATTGCCACCACCGCCACTACTACCACCGTCAGCTTTTGTTGTATCAGTTTCTCTCTCTCTCTCTCTCTCTCTCTCTCTCTCTCTCTCTCTCTCTCTCTCTCTCTCTCTCTCTCTCTCTCTCTCGGTGTGTCAGTTTGTTTATAGGTTTATGTGTGTTTGTTTCTGTTCTCTCTCTCTCTCTCTCTCTCTCTCTCTCTCTCTCTCTCTCTCTCTCTCTCTCTCTCTCTCTCTCTCACTCCACACACACACACACACACACACACACACACACACACACACATACACAACTACAGGGATTTATCTGTTATCATAAGCGCGTCTCATTCTTCTGCGCCTCGACTACAATTTTCTTTAAAAAATTCTTATGATTCCTTAATTTTCTGCCTTTTTAACAAAATTATAGCACATTTTCACCATCAAGGAAGAAGAACATGAGTTTTCTTCAATTTGGCTCATTTCCTGCAAAACTATACCCACAATTTGCTTCAACCAAGATTTCAATTTCAATTTTAGAAGTAGATTTTTTTTTTCGTAAGTCTAGTGTTTTTATTATTAAATTTATTATTATTCCTCTTCTTATCATTATTATTCTTGTTATTATTCCTTTCATCATTATTATTCTTATTATTTTTCTTCTCCGCGGTAGATCTTTGTAGTAAAGGCACGTGCCATTATTAACCTCCTCTTCCTCCTCCTCCTTTTTCCCCTACTCCTCTTCCTCCTTGTTCTTTTTCCCTCCTCCTCCTCCTCCTTGTTTTTGTTTATTTTTTACCCCTTCTCCTCTTCCTCCGTCTACTACTACTACTACTACTACTATTACTACTCCTCTTGTTCTCATAAAGTGTTGTAATGATGAGACTCCGTGTGTGTGTGTGTGTGTGTGTGTGTGTGTGTGTGTGTGTGTGTGTGTGTGTGTGTGTGTGTGTGTGTGTGTGTGTGTCATGCTCTCTCACACACGCACACTGAGCCTCCCCCCCCACGCCACTCACCACGGCTCTTCTCACCCGTAGGTCACCCGTGCTCTCTCTCTCTCTCTCTCTCTCTCTCTCTCTCTCTCTCTCTCTCTCTTTCCGCTCCCCTCTACTGCTACGTCGAAATGGAACCTGCAAGTCAGAGAGAGAGAGAGAGAGAGAGAGAGAGAGAGAGAGAGAGAGAGAGAGAGAGAGAGAGAGAGAGAGAGAGAGAGAGAGAGAGAGAGAGAGAGAGAGACCCTCAAGTATTCAAGGGAGAAGGAAGGCGCCCCCCAGGGGAGAGAGACCCCCTCACATTGCCAATAACTGAAGCAGGGCGCGTCCACCACCACCACCACCATCAGGAGGAGGAGGAAGAGGAGGAGGAGGAGGAGGAGAAGGAGGAGGAGAAGGAGTAGGGGGGGGGGTGCAGAAGGAGGAGGAGGACTAAGCGGTAATGAAGAGGGTAAGAAATAAGAGATGGAAGGAAGAACGGAAGAAGAGACTAAAGCAAGGAAGAAGGAAGGAAAGAAAATAAGAAAAGAAGAAAAGAGATTGGAAGAAGGTCAATAAAGGAAGGAAATGAATGAAAAGGAAAAAGCAACACAAAAGAAAGGAAATAATAAAGAAAACGAAAAGAAAAAATAGAGAGACAAAAGGAAAACCAGACAGACAGACAGACAGACATGAAAGAGGAAACACGGAATGAACAAAAAGCCAAAACAAGGAAGAGAGAAGAACGAAAGAGAGGACAGAAAGAGAAAACTAAAATAAAAGGCAAAGAAGGAGAAAACTAAATAAAAGTGAAAAAAAGTAAAGCAAAACACGATAATATTGGCACCCGCGTCCTACACACACACACACACACACACACACACACACACACACACACACACACACACACACACACCTCAGCACTCTTGCACTCGATCAATATAACGCCCATGAACCATTAATAAAAGGTGCATGTGTGAGAGAGAGAGAGAGAGAGAGAGAGAGAGAGAGAGAGAGAGAGAGAGAGAGAGAGAGAGAGAGAGAGAGAGAGAGAGAGAGAGAGAGAGAGAGAGAGAGAGAGAGAGAGAGAGAGAGTGTGTAAGCAAAGTTGGTCGGGAGGAGTCTTCAATTCCTACAACTTTACTATCCTACTTCTCTTTACCACTGACAGTCTCGTAAGGGTCAACAAGTCTGCTGCTGCTGGTGGTGGTGGTGGTGGTGGTGGTGGTGGTGGTGGTGGTGGTGCTCGTTTGTCTGTCTGTCCTTTGTGTTCCTTTGGTGTGGTGACGAAATTGCAAAGATGAAATTATGAATCTTACCTAAAAACTTACAACTCTCTCTCTCTCTCTCTCTCTCTCTCTCTCTCTCTCTCTCTCTCTCTCTCTCTCTCTCTCTCTCTCGACGCCTATTTCTGCGCTCGCGTGTGGCTCGTGGCATCAAACAACGCTATTTTTACTTTAACGATGCCGTCTCTCTCTCTCTCTCTCTCTCTCTCTCTCTCTCTCTCTCTAGGCGGAGGGAATAGAGAAAACGAAAGAAAGGAGACGGTAAGATGGCTGGCTTATATTCTCTCTCTCTCTCTCTCTCTCTCTCTCTCTCTCTCTCTCTCTCTCTCTCGACGGATATCCTGCAGCCGTTCTTTCTGTCTCTCTCTCTATCGTCTTTCTATGAGGAGGTTAATATCCCCTCTCTCTCTCTCTCTCTCTCTCTCTCTCTCTCTCTCTCTCTCTCTCTCTCTCTCTCTCTCTCTCTCGATCATTTTCCAAACACCGCCAGTCAGTTTATTCAGTCCAGTTTATAAGCAAGTCAGTCAATCAGTCAGGTATACACCCACCAATTTGGTCAGCCAGTCAGCCAGTCAGTCAGTCATTCAGTCATTCAGTCAATCAGTCAGTCAGTCAATCCATTAACCACCTGTGCACTACCTAAACAGCCATTCACCCATTCATTCAGTCATTCAGTCAATCAGTCAGTCAGTCAGTCAATCAGGCACCCCATTAACCACACATATACCCATTCATTCATTCACTCACTCACTCACTCACCAGATGCGCCGTAAACTACATTCACTAACAAATATTTTACGAAGAATTGAAGAACCACCACCACCACCACCACCACCACCACGACCACCACCATCGGCGCCGCGGTCCCCACACTCCGAGTTATTCAGACACGTGAAATTTCAAAACTTGCGGGACAGAACCTGAAAAACCACACACACCGTGGGAAGGTACGGGAAAGGTGTGCTGGTCTTGATTCTTCTTTTATGTTCTTGTGTGTCTGTCTCTGTGGTGTTTTGGGGCCTGTCTGT
>NC_087193.1:4817183-4819683 GCF_035594125.1 Scylla paramamosain | reverse complement strand
CTCTCTCTCTCTGCTATTTGTGGTTGCATTGTCTTTTTATTTTCTTTTGTCTTTCTATTCTTCTTCCTTTGATTTCTATCTGTCCTCGTTTCATCTGTCTTTATTTTCCTCTTCCTCTTTCCTCTTCATTTCTTTTCCTTCTTATTTCCTTCTTCCCTGTAATTATTTTCCTGTTTCTCTTATGTTATTCATGAAAATTAGCATGAAGGAAAGTCTCTCTCTCTCTCTCTCTCTCTCTCTCTCTCTCTCTCTCTCTCTCTCTCTCTCGCAACAAAACAGGAAGCAGCGGCAAGCAGAAATACGAGGCAAACAATAAAGAGATAAAGAAGAAAGAAGAAGAAGAAAAAGAAGAAGAAAAATCAAGGAAAGCTTCACTGATTCATTCACCCCCACGAAACGAGACGATGCGAACCACAAACTGACACTGCCTCGCGATTCATAACTCCCGCGGGACGGAAACTCGAACACAAAGAGCTGGAGTGAAGCGCGGGGAGGAAGCAAGACACAAAAGAAGATTAGGAATAATAATAACAGGATAGCAAAGAGGTCCATTAACCTAACCTAACCCTTAGTATGCATGCACGGTTCACCTTTCACCCCATACCAAATTATCTAAGCCAGTGTCATTCTACTTCCTCCTCTTCTCCTCCTTTTCCTCTTTCCTTCTTCACGTATATTCGTTTTGTTTTATTCTCTTTCCCTCTCCCCCTCCTCCTCCTCCTCTTCTTTTTCTTCTTCCTTCTTTTCTTTCTTCCTTCTCCATTCACTTGTTTTCCTTCTTCTTTTCCTTTGGTTTCTCCTTCTCTCTTGTCGTCTTGTTTGTTTCTTTTCTTTCTTCTCTTCTTTCTTTCTTCTTTCTCTACCCCTCTTCTTCCTTCCTTCTTCATTTTCCTCTATCTATCCATTTTCCTTTTCAGTTTCCTCTATTTCCTCCTCCTCCTCCTCCTCCTCCTCCTTTTACTTCCTCCTGCTTTCTTTCCCCTCCCTACTTCTTTCTTACTTTCTTCAATCTTCTTCTTCTTCTTCTTCTTCTTCTTCTTCTTCTTCTTCTTCTTCTTCTTCTTCTTCCTCCTCCTCCTCCTACTTTCTTTTGTCCCATCCATAATAATTTTCTCCACCTCCTTTCTTCTTTCTCCTCTTTCTCCTCCTCCTCCTCCTCCTTCTCCTCCTCTTCGTCCAATCCCTCCTTACCACCTCACAGAGTTAACTTGGTGTAGTCGTATCCCACACACACACACACACACACACACTATTCCATTTTAAAACCGCTGTGTGTATGTGTGTGTGTGTGTGTGTGACAACGAATACACTAATCCACTAAGACGATATAGACGATATGACTCTCTCTCTCACTCTCTCTCTCTCTCTCTCTCTCTCTCTCTCTCTCTCTCTCTCTCTCTCTCTCTCTCTCTCTCTCAGGACCATAACATCCCCGCCCCGCCAAGTCACCTTTACTGCGCCAATTAAAATTTTCCGCTATTAAAAATCTTGAACTGAATGAAGTTTACCGTCGTGTTGGGGTTGAGGTGATGGGGGGAGGCGGGAGGTGATGGGAGGTGATGGGGGGAAGGTGAGGTGAGACTGCCAAGTGATGACGCGGCTGTGTGAGTGTGTGTGTGTGTGTGTGTGTGTGTGTTAATTTAAGTTTCCTGTAGTTTCACTTATTTTCGTCTCTTTTCTTTGTTTATAAGGTAAATTTTCATGTGTAATAGTTATCAGTGTTGTAATTATTGTTGTTCCTACTACTACTACTACTACTACTACTACTACTACTATCACCACCCCCATCTTCAGGTAAATTTTCATACACGTAAACAATCATCGTAACCACCACTACCACTATTACTATCACCACCACCACTACCACTATTACTATAACTACAACCACAACCACAATTCCCACCACCATCTGATCTTCACAGGTAAATTTTCACATACAAGCAACACCATCACCACCAGAACAACCACACCACCACACCACCAGCCCACCGTAACATCACAATCAGTATTCCAGCTCCTCCTCCGCGCCAGGTCTCCCTCTCCGCCTCACGCTCGTCTCCAGCTAGTTACGATATGCAATTTACATTCAAATAATATTATTCGCATTTCATAGATTTTTGCCGCGGCGGATACCTCCCAGCGGGTATTGCATTTCTACGTAACCTTGTGGGCAAATTAAGTCCGGGGAACGCAGGTGAACGTGACAGGTGACAGGAGACAGGTGACAGGGGAGCCCTTCTTACGATACCTTGACGGATGGACGCGGTTCAAACAATGCAGGTAACTCACAGGTAAGGCACAGGTAATTGGAATACACTAGTAACACAGGAAATGCTTAGATTGTACTGGTGAGAGGCAACGCACGGTAACGGAGGTGATACAGGTAACACACAGGTGAGACCGGTAACTCAGGTAATGCAGGTACCTAACACGTAACACAAGAAGCTCGATAACACACGGCCAGTCTCCTGATAACACAGGTAACACAAGTCACTCACAG
>NC_087193.1:4774683-4807183 GCF_035594125.1 Scylla paramamosain | reverse complement strand
ACCTGTACGTCGCTGCTCAGGTGTGATTTAAGAACGTGTTTTTTTGGTGGATACGAAGCCGAGACATTGATTTATATGCTTTGGTCATTCATTCGCCGCCCGGGAACAGAAAACGGCTTGTGTTGTGGTGAGCATTGGCGTGGCTCCCGCATTGTACCCGCGGCTACCTGCGTGACTCCACCTGTGTGCTGGCAGGTCATTAGTGGGTGCGTGAACTGCCGCTACGCTATACAAAAAGGCGCTGAATTATCTCGTTTCCTCGGAGTCGTAATTTACACACAATCAATCACAAACGGAAATAAAATCAATCAACGCAGCTCAGAATCTTTGCGCGGTAATCCTTGTAATGCTACAGACAATAATATTTCCCTTTTACTTCATTTCCTTGACTCGATGGATTTTCGGGGCACAAATGAAACTACACGAAAAAAAAAAAAGCACGAAAAAAAAACTCTGAATTACTCAAGGATTAAACTAGACGAGTAAGCTTACGAAACCACGAAACAAGCTCTTTATAATAAGCTTGAGACGCCATACCAGCCACAGAGCACAAGTATTAAGATTACCACGCTTAAGCCGCAACAAGAATTAAACTAGAGTAAGCTTAAGGAACCACAGAAACACCCCCGACCGTTTTATTAAGCCTGACACACCACAGCGGCTACATGGCACGAGTACTGAGACGCCGAAGTAGTCACGGGGCATAAGTACCAACCTTCACGCGGCACGGACAAGCTCTGGGGGCATCACGGCGCGTCAGCACAACCCTCATCTGGCGGCGACAAACAGCAAACACACCAGCGAGGTAAACAAACGCAGAGGGGCCGCAGCAACAACACGACACAACCATAAGCTTGAAGTGGAATATTGAACAAACGCACTCAGCGGCGAAAAATAAACGAAAGCACACCAATAAAACGAGGAAAAAGTGACTGAGAGAGAGAGAGAGAGAGAGAGAGAGAGAGAGAGAGAGAGAGAGAGAGAGAGAGAGAGAGAGAGAGAGAGAGAGAGACTGTATGAAACGTAAAAATATGTAACTTAAACAAACATTTTGGCCGCATACAACACCCGCAGCGTCAGACACCAGATATCCTCCCCTTGCAGCACCCAACAACGCCACAGCCAAGCGACCCCCTCACCCACACCTTACTCAACCCACCCCAAGGAGAAAAAAGTAATAATAATAACTAAAAAATGCAGACTCACTAAACACCGGAGCTCCACGCTAATTTTTTTCCACTCCCATCATTATTATTATCATCATTACTACTATTCTTTCTTCCGCTGCTCCTCGTGTTTTCCTCCTAGACCTCCGCCTCCTCCACCTCACCGCACTGCTTTCCTACCCACACCCCAACACGGATCTACGTACTTATCCACATGCATCCACATTACTTACATGCACCTCCACTTCTTCCACTTCATATTTTTTTTATACAACCCGCAACACTTGTCCACCGGTTCGCCATCCATCCACTTATACTACCGGTAAGCATTCCACTTAAAACCGTCTATTTAGCTTTCCCACTCAACCTGAAAGATCTCAAGGACTATCTGACAACTCCACTTCCACCTACACAAATACTAAACATCCTGAACTTCATCTCATCCACTTGCATTCACACCATATCTCCACCTACATCCACCACAGTACATAACCACCTCTACTCCACGCTTCAATCCACCGTCACCACTAAACACCAATGTCTTAGTTCGTTTCTTGACACCTGTAGTAAAATCAGCGTTAAGTTCATTAATACCTAAGCGAGTCACCTGTCCGTGCGTCACACCTAACATGGGACGCTCACCAACTTGCAAAATTATTCTCGTTTATTTCGTTCAGCCCGGAAGGAAAGGGGCGAGGAGAGAGACAGTGTGAGTAAGCAAGAGTCCCCGCCATACACTCTCTAGTCACGTACCTGTTTTTTCCTTGATTTCACAGAGGACGCTGAAGAGAGCTGGCTTCATCCGATGACAGTTTAACGTGTGTTTCCTGAAGAGAGAGAGAAAAGGTCAGGTTAGATTAAGGACATGTGGAATACTTAAATCCATTTACTCAAGACAAAGTTAATACTGTCTTCTTGTTCAGACTGGTGGCATTAATTTGTTTCCTTTATGAAGAGAACGTGAGATTAGCTAAGGGAACATTCTACAACTAATACATATTCAGAAGACAAGGCAGTGAAGACAACTCATGACTCAAGCATTAACAGCAACTCAGGATAACCAAGATGAAAAGGAAAAAAAAAGAAAAAAACGCATCTTCCTTCTACTCCACACATTACTGGGCTCACGGAAAGCATATGGGTGATTTTACTTATTCCTTATCAAAAATCCAAAAAAAATATATGAATCAAATTTATCTAGCCTTCTGTAGTATATCATATTAGTAGAGTATAATTCATTTTCATTTTGTATTTATTTATCTTCCCTTTTTTAATGTAGGAGAGGCGCCAGCAAAGGCCTACAAACAATAAGAAAAGGCCCACTGATTATTATACCTGGATGACATTTACCTACTCATTACAGTCCCTAGTGTGACGACCACCTCAACACAGGTCATCGCTGCTACAGTTATATCATCATTGCTACACTACCTATCCAAGTGCCGTGCTTCTAGACCTTGACCTGGCCACACCTTCCTATCCTGGCCTTTGCAATGTCCAGCTGTTCTGTCTCGCTGTCCGTACCAAACCTGCCTCTTCCGCCACCATCAGAGGGCGTGTGGTGGACAGGAAACTACCGGACTTCTTCAACTAGCTTCCCTGACGAGCGTGGGTCAATTGGAGTTTTGTTTCGTTGTTAACCTACTGTAGCAAAGAAGGTGTGTCTACATGATTAGTGCCCACGAATTCTCTACTCACATACAGACCAGTTGCAGTCTCCCTTTTTCGTTCGTTAGCTAGCCAACTAAAGTACTTCAGTCGTGATCAGGTTCCAGTCAACTTTGGCCTCTGCTTTTTGTTTGGGAGCGTACCAAAAAGAGAAATGGTAAGACAATAGGGACAATTCCAGTCTTTTTGTAAGCTATCCAACCCAAACGCTTCCCTTGTTGGTAAGCTCGCGAATAAATATGAGACTGAAACTGGCTTTATTACACTCGGCAATCATGTGTGGCAAGGCATTTACATCCTTCCCGTTCAACTCAGGTAGTCAGTAATATTTCTCGTTGTCCACATTATTCCACCCATATAACTCTCTCTGCCTGATTCTTCCCCCCACCTTAGACACTTCCCTTCAACTCTGGTGCTTTGTCTTTCCTCTCATCAATGTCCTTAGTCATGTGTTTTAGTCCTCCTTATTGGCAGTAATATTTCTCGCTGTCCTTACCATACAATTCATACTGCTCAATCTCTGCCTGTCTACTCTAATATTACCTTTGCTTCTCCCCGTTCATCTCTGGTTCTCTGTTTCCTCTCCTCACATGTCCCTACTCCTGATAAAGTGTACTTGTCCTTACTGGTGGTATTATTCATCGCTGTCCTTACTACGCCAGCCATACACTTCTCTGCCTCTTCCTTCACTTAGTTCATTCCCCTTCACTTCCATTCAGTCTCGCCTCTCACGTGTCCTTAATCCTGATACATCTTCCTTGTCCTGACTGGCAATAATATTTCTATGGGCCAATTTACTGATCTTCCCCACAAAAAAAAAAAAAATAGCAAAATAATAAATCCAAGCTCGTGTTATTTTGTGCAACAGTATAACTTTATTTTTTTTTTATTGTTTTTCTTATAGTATCGCTTACTGAAAACTCTAAATAATATCAATCCAAGTTCATGTTCTCCTGAGTGGTGTTGTTGTTCACTTGCGCGTCTTCAACCTGTTTATTTCAGCTCCAGCAGGTCGAGGCATCCCTGTACTAACGGAGAATCAAAAGCCGCGGTATTACTGTGGTTTAAAATTACGTAAAAATAATAATAATGGACATAAAGCTACAAAGGGTGAGATTATCAACGCGGAGATAATCAAAAGAAAAATATATTGATACTAAAACCCGGGAAATAATGCAAATCCTTTATAAATTCCTCGTGCAATAACCGCAAAACACAACCATCGCTGTCTTGAACGAAAAAAAAACAGACCAAAAATGCCCTTCCATAATCTTATCTACTAGAGACGAGGAGGAAGAAAAATAATACTAACTATAACAATATTAACCTCACCGCTGCATTATCAGAACAGGATGTAGTACTGACGAAAAACGCAAATTTCAATAGATTTAAAGATTTCCAGACCACACCCCACCACTCATTTACTGTCTTTTATTACAACTTTTACTTTGACGCTTTACAAATGAATTCCCCTGAGATGATTTAGATCCCTCGTAAAGTATAAAGCGCTGATCACGAACAGAAGGAAACACCCGCCACTGAAACACACCAGACGCTTTCCTTCACCCACTCACTACCAACAATTACTAAACTTCTTGCAGCCATCCGCTTCAGGAGTAAATAAAGACACAACTCGCGGATCACTGAATTATACACTTTTAAATCCGTTCACTCCGAGGATATGAAACGTACAACCCTTCTGTAATATCCGGGAAGAAATTAAACTAAACGCCGCGGTACAGAGGCGGGCACAAGTCGGGAAACAAACCGCAATCACTTCCTTTGTAAAGTTTGCCCTTAATCCTAACTCCCCCCACCTGATCTCAGTCCATCTATTGCCAGTGTAAGGCGGCCTGGAATGCTGACGAAGGGGTGGAGGGGGCGGATGGAGGAGGGAGTCATTGAGTTTCGTAAAGTCTGTAGGTAGGTGTTTACATGAGCGGAGGAAGCCGTGACGCAGTGTATGGAGTAACAAAGTTCATTGGAATTTGAGTACGGGAAAGTGGTGAACTGAGCGTGTAGTGTGTAGTGTGGTGTGTGGTGCGCTAGGTTAGGTTAGGTTAAGTTAGGTTAGCTTAGATCAGGTTAGGTTTATTTAAGATTGCCAGTTTATCAGACGATTCGAGTGAGGAAAGGCGGTAAAGAGAGTGGGAGAGAGCGTGGTGAGTAAAGTTAATTTTTATATGACTTAGTTTATCTGAGGACTTGATTGAAGGAAAGCGGTGCGGGCAGTGGGAGTGAGTGTGGCGCTTTAGGCTGGGTTTAGCAACACTCAGTTCATCAATTTATCAGTCGACTTGAGTGAGAGAAAACGGTAAAGACAGTAGGAAAGAGTGTGGTAGGTTAGGTTACATTAGGTTTCGTAAGACTCAGTTCATCAGAGGCATTGAGTGAGGGAAGGCGGTGAAGACAGCAGGAGTGAGTGTGGTTTGTTACTGAGCTCCCGCTACCCCAGCACGGAAGCGAGCTGGGCCGAGTTGAGTCCGTGGTGAGCGGCGGGTCATGCATCACGCTATCATGAAGAAAACGGCGTCCGGTGTTAAACAAGGCGATCGTGCGGCTAACAAATCATACAAAACACACACACACACACACACACACACACACGGAGGACAGATACAACACCGACTTTCTAACACTCCTACACGCACGCACACACCGTCAGACACAACCTCGCCTTTCCAGCACTCCTACACACGCACTTTTCCTTATCCTGCTGCTCCCCATTCCTGGCCCCAGCAGTAGGCGCATTCTGACACCAGCCGCTGTGTATCTAATTTGTATTCCGATAAAAAATATCACCGATTACCGATACGGAGGACGCGGGGAATCGAGTCCGGCTCGAACAACCTCCGAAAACCCTCAAGGTCACTCAGGCAGCGGGAGTCGAAATTCTGGACACACTAGACAAGAACATTACACTTAAACCAGATTTTTTTTTTTTACATTAACTTTTTTTCTTCGCCTCTCTCCCTCTCCCTCTTTCTGTCTCTCCCTGCACAGTCAGCTAGTGAGTCTAACATCTCCTGAATTACAGAGTGGAGCGACGCCTCACAATAACACCTGCTGGAACTAACCTGCGCGGCGGCGGTGGTTTTAAGTGGTTAGGTAATGCCGAAGGAGGGAGTCGCGGCGGCGGAGCGTAGCGCGTTTAAGCCCACGCCAAGTACGACGGACGGCAGCGGAATGATGTAAAATGGCTCTTAATGCCGCGGTCGTAATGCAGGAAATTCTAGGCTGGGGTATTTTTAGTGGCGCAGTCAATTTAAAACAAGGAACCACGTACATTCCCATTAGTAGCGTGTATATATATATCTCTAGTTACTCCTCCTCATTTCCACTGATAGCCAATTTTACCTCCACCTTCACTACTATATACTTTTCCTCCAGTTATATTTGAATTACATATTTTTTTTCCTACCTCTCCCGCTCTCTTAGTCTTCGGTCTTCGCCTCTACCTCATCTTTTTATTGGAGCCATCGCTAATTACTTCCGGTGGCCAGGTAACGGGTTGGTGATGTTGTCAAGGCCACAGGATATATCTCGATGTCCACTCCATCTGCCGCCCCCCCTTCCCGTACGCCTCCCACAGCCTCCCCATAGCCATTACCATGCCATTACGCTCCTTCGCCAGCTCCCTCCCTCGATATGGTGTTATTTGAGGCCCCAGTGTCTCTCTCTCCCTCCTTCGCCGCCTCCTTCGTGCGCCGCCGTTTGGACTCCCGGTGCTTTGGTTGCGGTTTTGTGGTGATGGATGCGGCAGTTAAATGCGGCGGGAGGTGAAAAATGTATTGCTATTACTATTATTACAAGTAGTGTTGTTATTTGAAGCAATCAGCTTATTGAGTTATCGCAAATGTTACGTACGTGAGTTTCTTCCAAAATTTCACGTTATACTTCCGTGATTTTTAGATTATTATTATCGTCACTACTACTACTACTACTATCAGTGTTATTATGATCGCAGCGTGAGTGTTCACTTCAGTGCCTGCGTCGAATTTCACGCCTGCCGCACCACCGTCAGGAGCTGGCCAGGTGAGCGGCATCTGTCTCACCTGAACACACTCCATGCAGCGGCGCCGGGTCTCGCTCACCGCTCACCGCCGCTATCTCGCCACTACATACTTCACAAACTCATCCAAAAACTACCCCCGCTAACTATAAAATTCCTAACACATCTACGTATTTTTTAGCGTACATTTACATCCCCGTGTTGAAATATCATGTGGTTTGCAATATCGCAAGGAAGGTATAAGTCTGAATTCTCAACTCAGAAACGTAAATACAAAAAATAATAATAATACCCAGATAACTATACAATTTCCAGCACAATTACCCTTCCCGAGCTTGTATTTACACTGTGGCGAGGGTGCGTAAGTCACGTGGTGTTTACAGTATCGGTAGGAAGGCGTAAATTCGAATCGGTAAGTTAGGGGCGTAAGTTTGAACAATCCCTGACTATCTGGCAAATGCTTCATCCTTCCCTCCGACCACCGGGTCATTACTGAGGGAGAGGAGAACGTGTTGACGCTTCTTCCTCTCTCGGGTCTTGCGATGATAAATGAAACCACGAGAGAAAACCTGTTTATCGTAAAAATTCCGGCAACAGCTGTAATCTGGCCTGTGACTCGCGCCCCACAAATATTTCCAGCGCGGGCCCGCCACCTCAGGGAAGCCAAGACCAAGAGTTACTACACTGAACGTTTGCTCCCCGCCAGCGATGTAAATAATGACGAGGCGACACGACCTTCACCACACGTCCCGGCCTCGTCCTCCCGCCTCGTAAATCTACCTTCAAGAAAATAAAGACACCTGGGTATATCATTTTCATCGCCGCGCAGGTAACACGGAGTAAGTTCGTGTGCTTGTGTTTGTGTGTGTGAGCGCGCGTGCTTATGTGTATGTATGTGAGTGCGTGCATTCCTCTCAGGTATGCACGCACGGCCACACACACACACACACACACACACACACACACACACACACACACACACACACACACACACACACATGTAGCAGGGTTAGCGCCTTTATGCGGGGTTTCCGGCAAGAGTTTACACCGCCGGCCGCCGCTCAGTCTGCCGTCGCCGCCGCCGCCACCGCCGCCTCACTCCCAACAGCGTAATGAAGCAAAACCCACGTCCATAACTCACTTGTTATATTACTAAACTTAAATCAAATACGCTTTAATTCTTTTCCTCGGTTTTCACTTTTCCCGGGGCAATATTGTGCTATTTTTATATTTCGCGTAATTTATTTCGTGTCACTATTTTTTTGTTGTCGTTTTTACGGTGACAGGATCCGCGCGGGAGTCACAGGGAAATGATCGTGTCCTTTGGTGTGTTTTGTCAATGGTCCCCTCCCTCCTCGTCTGCCGGGCTTCCTCGCCTTGGCCGCGGGAACACTTGATGGCTCCTCTCGATGCGCCACCGACAGGAAATTCACCTCATTTATACCAACTGTAAATTTGCGGTAAACACTGAGCCCGCGTCACGACAACACCTCGGAGCCCTGCGGCGTATTATTTCCCGGCGATTATTCTGAACAAAGGCAACCGCTGCGTATTTTCATGATAAATAAATACAGTTCATTTTACTAACAAGACAAGTCTACTGCAATATTTTAACAAGCGTATGTATTTAGATTAGCAGCGTAATGTACGGCAACATTTGTGTTATACTGGCGGTGGCGTGACGCTCCGCCCGGTGCCTGCAAGCCTGCAAGCGTGTGCTGCAGCCCATAGTGTTCCGGCGTGACGTAACCACCCGCCTCCCGTCACGCCGTCACCGCGTTACGCGATACGACGGCCGTCACGCTCAACTCAATCTTCCGTTCAGTTTAACTTTATATAATTTTTTTTTCTTTTTTCTTTTGTGATGTGTCGCTCTTTGTCCGTGTGTGTGTGTGTGTGTGTGTGTGTGTCTGTGTCTGTGTGTGTGTGTGTGTGTGTGTGTGTGTGTGAGTGTGCCGGCCATTTGCGGCAGAATTCACACACGCACATACATACACACGCCGTCAAGGTCTGCCATGGCGGCCCGCACATCGATACCGCCGCCATTGCCGCATAACAAAGCTCCTCACGTGTTCCTGGGTGCCTGGGTCCCCCGCGGCCCCAGCCTGGCCCCGGCCCGCGGCAGGGCCCCGCGGCCACCCGGGCCACCAAGCGAGTCAACGGCCTTCACCACCGCCCCGGCGGGAAACACACCGCCGGGGTCCCGCTCGCTGCCGGGGTTCCTAAGTTTCCTACTCCGTTTCTGACTAAACGCAAGCGTGTGCCACCCCCGGCGAGCGCCGCGGCGGGGAGGCGCGGGGCAGGGCAGCAGGGCAGCCCGGCAGTGGCCGCCTGGCTGCCGCGCCGCCGCAGCCCAAAATAACAGGCGCGGGTACACACCTGGCCTGTGCCTCATCTAGCGACTGGTCCGTGATGTTCATGATCTGCTCCAGGATGGTGTTAATGTCCTGCTTGCGGCCTTCATTGTCCGGCGTGGTAGTGCCTTGGCCAGGATCCACCGAGCCTCCGCCCATGCCATAGTGCTGGGGCATGAGCATGCCCGTTTGAGATGTGGGGTGCATCATGCCCCGCGACTGATCTTCCATGCTGGCCGCCACTATCACTTCACACCACCACACAACACAAACACTCAGCAGCAGCAGGTACAGCCGCAGCGGCCCGTATACCACGGTGGCGCCACAAGCAGCACCAGGGTCAGTCCAGCGCGAGTGGAGGAGTGAGTAGGAGCGCACCACACACACCACCGTCACAGCCAACAGGCCAGCAGCGACTGACGGAGGCGAGGCTCCCGCTGTCGCGCGCACCAGCCCTCCACCACTGTCCTCACTACACCACTAACGCATGTCCGCCGCCGCTCCACACACCTCCACCGCACACGATTATTCAGATTTTTATGGCTGTTTGCTCAACGACAAGAAATAACGCGTGGACTCGAATGAATACCACAAAACAGCACCTTTTCGGAGTGAGTATGCCATTAACAGAGAGAAAACGCCCCGACCGCCAATCACTGGGGCCGTCTCACTCGCATAAAACCATAACCTGACGGGCCAAGCCAGCCTCCGCGCCCGCCACGATCAATATGAGAATGGGATGCCGACAAAAAACTCGCCATCCAGCTGACAACAGACTCACAAGTCCCTCATTTCCACTTGAAATCAACTCAGTGTGACATAATTCAAGTTTTTGCAAGAGGAATTTCTCGGGTAAAGCGAGGAAGCTGAAATAAGGTCTTTGTTTACATGCTGGCCTTTGTGTGGGGGAGTCTGCGCGGGAGATCGCTCTCAGCATCACATTGCTAACTTTACACCTCCGGCCATTTCTTTCCCTGGACGCCCCTCGCCGCCCTTTGCACGTATCTAGACGTGAGTATCGCCGTGCAGATCAAGGTCTGCCGCCGTGCAGGGCCCTCGAAGACCGGACCCGGGAGTGGCCACGAGCATCCCGCCACAAGGATTAGGCGGCTCAGGGTGATTTACGTCACTCCTGAACGAGCCTCGCCGCTGCCAGAGGTGCGTTTTGTACCATAACAAATCTCGTGCCCAGTACTGTAAGAGAAAGACCTGCCGAGTTCCCCCTCAAGTTTTATGACAGAATGCACAGATACACGCCGTCCACGCCGTCAGGGGCGCGGACCACGCTGCCAGCGGGCGTGGGGGCGGTGTTTGGGGACATTCAGCACTCCCTTCCCGCCAGCAGGAGGAGGAGCCACGCAATCATAAATCAATCTAAGTTACTGCGGTTGCCTAAGTTTGTTTATCATGTGCCAATCCGAGGCGTCACATGAATGTCCGCCGTGACACAGTAACACGGGCGACCCAGGTGGCTCCTGCGAACCTCCAGAGCGTGGCGGCGAGGGCGGCCCGCGGGAGGAGGGACAGGAGCAGGCCGCCGCGCGTGATTACGACCTGAGTAAAAGATGAATAATAAACATGATTCAACTATCAACTTTATGACAGAGTTGTTATTTTTTATATACAACTTCCACCTGTTTCCCTCCCACGCCTGACCCTGTTTGGGCCCCGTGGCCACCTGTGTGTGTCTGTGTGTCTGTGTGTTACCTGACAGCCACCCTGCCCAGGAGAACGACCTACCTGCCCGCCGGACGCCGCCCACCACGCCACCCATTCCATCCCGCCCACCACGCCACCCATTCCGTCCCGCCCACAACCCAACCATAGCGCCACCCATTCCACACCACACACATCCCGCCCATCTAAACACCACTCCACCCACTCCACCGTTCCCTGGTACCGCCCACTTCACTGCACCCTCCCACCATCTGAACCTGCCCCAAGCGAGTGTACCCCGCCCATCCACCCACCTCCACACCCACCCACCCACCTAGCTACGCATATCTGCCCACCCACATCGTGCCCTTACCTGCACCCACCTGACCCCCAGCAAGTACCCCACCAAGCACTGCCCCAGAACAAGCCACGTATAAGTTAAGTGAAGTTAAGCTTATGCATTTGAGAGGAGTGAGTGGCGAAGGATGTTTGATATGCAAGAACACAATTTATATTAGTAAACTGGATATATCAAGGGCCGTTCCTGCTCGTATGTGACTTGTTATAACTTGTAATAACTTGTAATGTTCAAAGGCAATTTCATACAACGCTGGGTGTTATTGATGTACTGAGAAGGAGGACTGAAATATGATGCAGCGTAATGAGGGACTGAGTGAGTGAGAAGACAAGGGGAGGAAGGTCGTGATAGTGGTGGTGATGGTGGTGATGGTGGTGATGGTGATAATGTCAGTATCGTAACCCAAGGAACACCAAGAGGAAGGATAACATAAGGAAGAAGGAAGAATATCCGACAACTATAATGGAAGAAGGAAGAGAGGTGGAAGGAGGAAACGAAGGAGAAAGGAGGAAGAAGGAAGAAAGGTAGAACAACAGAAAAAATAACTACAAACACAATGAAGCAAAACCGTACCACACACACACACACACACACACACACACACACACACACACACACACACACTCCTCGTCTATATATATTCTTACGACTTTTTAAAACAGAAGCAAAAATACTCATATATTCTTAACCACAGGTGTAATACAGGTGAACCTCTTACCTGTACCTCCCCTTACCTGTATATTCACCCCTCACCTACCTGTACGCTCCCTTTCTCCCTGCCTCTCCGCTTCCCTACCCATCCCCCATACCTGCCTCCTACCCCCTCTCACCTGTACTCTCCCTCCCACCCTTACCTGTACTCTAATTGAAAGGGTAATTACCTGTTGTACTGTGCTTCCGTCCCGGGGGCTGAGACGGTACCTCACAACCCCGGTAATGACCTGCGCGCCGCGATTAGCATGACAGAGAGAGAGAGAGAGAGAGAGAGAGAGAGAGAGAGAGAGAGAGAGAGAGAGAGAGAGAGAGAGAGAGAGAGACCCACTACACAAAGAATGAAGAAAAGTTACGAAAAAGACAAGTTAGAAAATTAAGAAATAAGTAATGGCGAGTAATACTTTTAATGATGATGATGCCAAAACTCAAAGCTACCACCAATTCAAATGATGAAATAGTTAAGAAAGCAATAACGACAAGGTAATACCACTAACACTAATATTCATAGTAAGACATTAAAAATACACTATACATGAACTTAAATAAATAGAAACAAAATTATAAACACAAGATCTAATGACGAAAAAGAATCACGAGGAAAATCGGCAAAAAAAGGTAGACATGGAGAGAATGAAGAGGAAGAAGTAGGAGGCAGAGAACGAAAGGAGGAACCAGGAATGAAAGCATCCAAAGCATAATACAGAAGAAAGACGGAGAGATACAAACAATAAATAAAAACAGAAGAAAGACAGGAAAATAATGGATGAAATTAATTGTAATAGAGGTGGAACGCCAAAAGGAAGGAAACGAAGGAAGAGGAAGGAGTAGAAGGAGGAGGAGGAGGAGGAGAGAAGAGAGGAATGCTTAGAAGTGAAAATGGAGCAGGAGAGAATGATGAGAGAGGAATGAGGAAAGGAAATATATGACAAATGTTACGCAGAGTAGTCATTTAGCGTGTGTGTGTGTGTGTGTGTGTGTGTGTGTGTGTGTGTGTGTGTGTGTGTGTGTGTGTGTGTGTGTGTGTGTGTGTGTGTGTGTGTGTGTACCCTAGTGGGTCGACGGGGGTGAAATAGAAGGCATTGCACTCTCTTCTTCCCTTCTCCTGTCCCCCCAAAAAGCCCCTTATAATGATTTTCCCTCCCTCCCCTCCCCTCCCCTCCCCTCCCCTCCCCTCCCTCCCCTCCCCTCCCCTCTGTCCGTACTCACGCATTCCCCCTCTCCCCTTTCCCTCCCCACCCACAAAGGTCGCCCCCTGGAGGTGATGGAGACAGGTGTGGGGAAGGGTGAGGGGGTGACAGGAGGGGAGGGAGGGATGGGGGGAGGGGGGAGGGGAGGGATAGAGGTAATGCCTAACCTTACCTGTCCACCGTCAACTTTCTCACGCTTAATTCATTGGTGTGTGTGTGTGTGTGTATGTGTGTGTGTGTGTGTGTGTGTGTGTGTGTGTGTGTGTGTGTGTGTGTGTGTGTGTGTGTGTGTGTGTGTGTGTGTGCGGTTTTCTTTCGCAGGAGCGGTACGCATTTTAGTATACATAGCAGTAGTAGTAGCAGTAGTAGTAGTAGTAGTAGTAGTAGTAGTAGTAGTAGTAGTAGTAGTAGTAGTAGTAGTAGTAGTAGTAGTAGTAGTAGTAGTAGTAGTAAAAGAAATTTGCGATGGTAGTAATAAAGTTAATTCAGATTGTTGATTATTATTATTGTTATCGTTATTATTATTGTTATTGTTCTTATTAAACGAAAGAACATACATAACATGAGAAAATAAAGGGAGGTGCGAGAAGCCGCCAGGCCTACACGTGACACTCAGAGTATAAAACATGCTTAATTATTTCCACCTCTCATCCCCATCCATAAATTAGTATAATTTGTATAATCTTCTTTTAAAGCTCCCTAATGACTCGACACTGACAAAGAAACAAAGAGACACGATAAATACAAAAAAAAAATATATGAAAACACGGCAAAGCAAGAAAACATACAAAGAAAACGAATAAATAAATATACACATAAACAACATACACACACACACACACACACACACACACACACACACACACACACACACACACACACACACACACACACACACACACACACACACACACACCTGCTCATAAAATTACCTGTACCAATAACATTACACCACGTGAACTAATTACAGGTAAACGACCAAGACAACACACCTGTACTACACTTAAACACACGTTGCGCAACACAACACAACACAACACAACACAACACACACACACACACACACACACACACACACACACACACACATACACACGCACGCACCACCACCATCAATACGAGGGAACAATGCGTAACAATACAACAATGCATAATGAACTGATTTAATAACGGGATAAATAAAGAACACAAAGCCAGGGGAAGCACAGATCAGGCCGGGCGACGCAGGAAGAATAGAATATAAATCACCGAACGCCGCCTGCTAACAACTTCCTGTATAATTGTTCGTTTTTTTCCCCGCTGATAAGGAAGAATAGGCCTTGAGAGAGAGAGAGAGAGAGAGAGAGAGAGAGAGAGAGAGAGAGAGAGAGAGAGAGAGAGAGAGAGAGAGAGAGAGAGTGTGTGTATGTGTTCAGGCGTCTCACAAACCACCAGACACTACCAGCACCTTCATAAACACCGAAACACACCCAAAAAACACCCCAAAACACCTTTAAATACCTTTCAGAACCTCATATACCCCAGTACATCAGCCACATCAACCCCAAAAACTTCCCACAGACCCCGGACACAGAAACACTCCTGCGCACCCCAAAAACCCTAAAAACACCGCAAGATACACCCAGGGACACTCAAAAACACCCACAGAGTCCCAGGTACCTCAGACAACCTCATATCCACCAGCAAATCTTCCACATCACCTCCAGAAACCATTACACAACGCTGGAAACCTCAAAGAGACACCAGGCACTTGCTACAGTACCCAAGAAAAGCCCTGCAGAACCCCAGGGCCGTTCAACACCGCTTAGACCCCAAAATTTTCCTCCTAATCCTTTCTAAACTTTCCCAGAGACTTGTTATGCTCCCCAGTATCTTTATGTTCACCCCCCCAGAGATCCTACAGTCCTGAGTCCCTTAGAGTGCCACCCCCCAGCCACTTCGGAGCCCAGCGGAGCCCCCACAGAGCTACACAGTCCCCCCTCAGAGACCACTAGAGCCACCCAGAGCCCTCGCAGACCCCCGACAGCCCCCGACAACCCCCCAGAGACCTCCACAACACCCCTGCATCACTTGTCGGGCAGGGCGGCGCCTCGCGAGATGGACAACCCCAGTAAATCGTGTCCTTCTGACGCGACTACATGACTATTAATGAGCTACGGCCACGCCACTCACCTGGGCCCGGCAGGTGAGTGGCGGCGTTGGTGGTGGTGGTGGTGGCGGTGGTGGTGCAGTTTCCTGTTACATTTTCATAACACGACAAACAGCTTTATATATTGCGTGTGGTGGTGGTGGTGGTGGTGGTGGTGGTGGTTGTAGTAGTAGTAGTAGTAGTAGTAGTAGTAGTAGTAGTAGTAGTAGTTTTTTTTTGCTGTTATTGTTTAAGTAACACACACTTAAGTAATGAGTATCTAAGTAACACATTCAAGAAACCAAGTAACAACAACAACAACAACAACAACAACACCAGCAGAGCAAGAATACAAACATGAACAACAACAACAACAACAACAACAACAACAACAACAACATCACCACCACCACCACCACCATCATCATCATCATCAGCAGCAGCAACAGGAGCAACAGGCAACAAAGAAGCGGCGAGCAATAACACAATTCAGAATTATCAACATGATGGAAAATTAACACCGTCATTAAAAAGACTTAAAACTCCCCACGGAACACACACACACACACACACACACACACACACACACACACACACACAGTATCCTCTCCTCTCGTGTATACTAAGTCAACTTATCGTGTCCCCAACAGAAAAATAAATAAATATATGAATAAATAAATAAAAATACTCCTTTGAACTTCGTATTTATATCTTAGTACGAGTATATTGACAGTTCTTACCGAGTAGCAAACTGTTAAACAATTAATTTCAAAACAAATCTTAATATACTGTTTGTAAATAATTACATTCTGGGTGCTTGACAAACGGAAAAATTATCCAACAACAACAACAACAACAACAACAACAACAACAACAACATCAACAACAAATGAAAACCCGCAATAAGATACATATTTGCCCTCTCCAAAAATGCACACCCCCCCCTAAAGCAGGACGTTCTCGCAAGCTGGACCCTTAAAAACAGAGAGAGAGAGAGAGAGAGAGAGAGAGAGAGAGAGAGAGAGAGAGAGAGAGAGAGAGAGAGAGAGAGAGAGAGAGAGAGAGAGAAAGAAAAGTAAAAAAAAAAAAAGAAAAACTGTTCTCAGAAATTTTAAACACTCCCCTCACTTCCTCGCCCAATAAAATAAATCTTCCTAAAAAAGCTAAAAATAAACAATAAAAAAGGATCCCAAAGAAAAAAAAAAGAAAAAGAGCTCAATTAACATCCACACAAAAACAAAATGCCTCCTACAGATAAATAAATAATTGAATAAACTAATGAATAAATAAATAAATAAATAAATAAGTGAACCCAAAAACACCTTCCCCCGCCCCCCAAAAAAAATATATATAGCAAATCCTTCTAAAAACACAAAAAAATACACTCCCCTCCACACACACACACACACACACACACACACACACACACACACACACAGCCATGACATTAATCCAGTTATTTCTTCTCTTTGGGGACTGAATTACACGAGGACTGGCCGGCGTCGCCCCACACACGGTACTGTCTCGCTAACACACATAAATTCCACACCACAAAAGCAATTGACGTCACGGTGCTGGTGGTTGTGGTGGTGGTGGTGGTGATGGTGATGGTGGTGGTGGTGGTGATGGTGGTGGTGGTTGTGGATATTGTCGGAAAGTGATAGTGAGGTGGTGTGTGTGTGTGTGTGTGTGTGTGTGAGTGTGTCTGTGTATTGTTGACTCTCTCTCTCTCTCTCTCTCTCTCTCTCTCTCTCTCTCTCTCTCTCTCTCTCTCTCTCTCTCTCTCTCAAGGCAATCAAAACAACCTCAAAACGAAGATACAATGAAAACAAGTAAAAAAAATAACAATAATCAACTAAATAAACAAGAGAACCTTGAGCTTTCTCCTTCACATCATTCGTTATTTTTTCAATGACAAAAAATAAATAAATAAAAAAAAATAAAAATAAAAAAAAGGAAAATGACAAAGAGAAGAAAGCAGGAAAGAAAGAAAACCACAGGAATACTAAAATTTCATAATAATGTTCCTGAGAGAGAGAGAGAGAGAGAGAGAGAGAGAGAGAGAGAGAGAGAGAGAGAGAGAGAGAGAGAGAGAGAGAGAAATGGGCTCATTAAAATACGAAACGGAAGTTCATACAAGGAAAGGAAAGGTGAGGAAGGTAAACGAACGAGAAGGAGGAGGAGGAGGAGGAGGAGGAGGAGGAGGAGGAGGAGGAGGAGGAGGAGGAGGAAAGAGTACTAAGAGAGAGAATAAAGCGGTAGGAAGCATGTGGAGGAGAAAAGGCATGCAGAGAGAGAGAGAGAGAGAGAGAGAGAGAGAGAGAGAGAGAGAGAGAGAGAGAGAGAGAGAGAGAGAGAGAGAGCACCCCGGAATCACAAGTCAAGCGGGTGAGTGGGTTGAGGAGCTGGGCAGTACACTCGAGCGCTCCCGACTCCCACAAATCACGTAATTAACATGACTAATAACATAATGAGACGCGGGAGAGGGAAGCATTATCAAAAGCCCTCTGACATCTCACTCCCCGGCGCCCTGCAGTCCATCTTACCCACCCGGCAATCACGCACTGAGGAACAGAGGAACAGCGACCAGGAGGACCCGAGAACTGAGAGCCACGTAAGGTACCAAGACATACTATGCATTCTGAAAGCTATACCTGCTTGCCTGCCTGTCTATTTGCCCACCCGCCTCTTATCTCGACTTCTTTCTCTCACCAGCCTGTATTGGAAGTTTGTGCGGGTTTTCAAGGGTGGTTTTTGTGGTTCTGATGCAAGGTATTGGGGTTCAAAGGTGGTTTTAGTGGTTCTAGTGGCTGTTTATGGATTCAGTGAAGGTATTTGGGTTTTCAAAGGTGGTTTTAGTGCTTTGATGTCTTACAGGCCCCGTGGAAGGTATTGGAGTTTTTTTAAAAGGTGTTTTCGTGATTCTTATATATGTTTAATAGGTTCAAGTGGAAAGTAGTGAGGTTTTTATGAGTAATTTATGATTCTTCAGTTGCATTGGTAGTTATTGGGGTTTCTAAGAGTGCTTTCATGATTGTAGTGATATTTAAACTCGGAAGTTATGTTTTCAAAGGAGTTTTCATGAGCTCAACAAGAAGTCTACACCCATTGAGGAAGACACACATGCAAGTCATATTCGTGACTCCTGAAAACAGTAATGGTGAGAGCAAAGCCGTTGTGAATACGAGTTGTCAATACGAGTTACTTATTAGAGTTTTCATAGTAGTTTTCATAATGCTAGTGACACTTAAGTAAAAAAAAAAAGGAAAAGAAAACACACACACACACACACACACACACACACACACACATGAAAACCCAACTAATATTTACAACCTTTCAATGCACCCCTGAGGAGAGAACAAAGCCTTTATGAATACAAGCAAGTTTATGAATAAGCAATTACTGTTCTCAAAGGAATTTTCATGATCTTACAGACAATCCAACGAGGAATCTACACCAGTGAGAGGAAAAAAAAACACACACGCATGAAGACCCAAGTAATAACAACAGTAACCTTCCAACACAGCGGTGACGGGTGAACAAAACCCTTCCACACACAGACTAAAGACAGACAAAGACGAACAAAAGGGAACACAGACAAACCACGGAGTATTGGCGCTCACCCGAGGGCCCACAGCTCCCTCTCCATCATTACCTGTCCAAACCACCCCGCGCCGCCCTCTAATGGCAGGATGGCCCGAGCTGCATCTGACTGCTCGTGTCCGCCTGTGTGTATGCATAAATGTACATAGCTAATGCATGCCCGCCTCTGCCATTGCCAACACGGGGAGTTTGAAATAAATCTGTGACTGGTGGTGTGATGTATTGCTGTGTGTGTGTGTGTGTGTGTGTGTGTGTGTGTGTGTGTGTGTGTGTGTGTGTGTGTGTGTGTGTGTGTGTGTGTGTGTGTGTGTGTGTGTGATCGTTGTCTTTAAGTGTCTAGACTAGTTGTTTTGGTTGCAATGTTTCTTATTGTTGTGTGTGTGTGTGTGTGTGTGTGTGTGTGTGTGTGTGTGTGTGTGTGTGTGTGTGTGTGTGTGTGTGTGTGTGTGTGTGTGTGTGTGTGTGTGTGTGTGTGTGTGTGTGTGTGTGTGTGTGTGTGTGTGTGTGCGTGCGATCATTATCTTAAATGTTTAGATCAGGAATATCTTTTTTTCTTGCATATTTATTAATTTATTGTTTTCTTCCTTATTATTCTCATCACGAAAGAACACAAAGGAAGAACGACCTGCAGTAGCCTTGCAAGAGGAGGAGGAGGAGGA
Source organism: Scylla paramamosain (assembly GCF_035594125.1). Classification (NCBI taxonomy): domain Eukaryota; kingdom Metazoa; phylum Arthropoda; class Malacostraca; order Decapoda; family Portunidae; genus Scylla; species Scylla paramamosain. The sequence goes on along the minus strand of NC_087193.1, from coordinate 4,787,675 downwards.
GGAGGAGCTACAGAAGGAAGACGAAGAGGAGGAAGGGTAAAGGGGTGAAAAGGAGAATATGGTAAGAGAGGTAAAGGAAGAGATAGGGAGGGAGGGAGGGAGGGAGGGAGGGAGGGGATGATGGAGAGGGGAGAGAGGAAGGGGAGGAGGGAGGGAGAAGTGGAGGAGATGCGCGGGAGGTAAGGAATGGGAAGGAGAATGTATGGAGGAGGAGGAGGAGGAGGAGGAGGAGGAGGAGGAGGAGGAGGAGGAGGAGGAGGAGGAGGAGGAGGAGGAGGAGGAGAAAAAAAAACTTGAATAACGATGAAAACGAAGATGAGGAGGAAGAGGACGGAGAGAGAGAGAGAGAGAGAGAGAGAGAGAGAGAGAGAGAGAGAGAGAGAGAGAGAGAGAGAGAGAGAGAGAGAGAGAGAGAGAGAGAGAGAGAGAGAGAGAGAGAGAGAGAGAGAGAGAGAGAGAGAGAGAGGAGAAGGACAGAAAGAGGAGAAGGACAGAAAGAGGAAGGAAAGGAAAAGGAAGAGGAAGAGGAAGAGAAAGGATAACCTAATATGAAACGAAAGCGCTGAGGTGGAATGAAGGAAGAGAGAAAAGGATGAAGAAGATGAGGAGAAGAAGGATGACGAGGAAGAGGAGGAAGAAGAGGAGGAGAGGCGGTGAAAAAGGTGAGGGAAGAAAAGATGAGAAGGAAAGGATAAAATATGACGGATAAGAAAGAAAAGACCTACTAACTTCCCCACCACCCGCCATTTTTCTTAAGTCCGCCAGGGGAAACTAAAAAAAAATATATATATGTAAAGAAAACGGGAAAAAGAGGGAAAAAAAAGAAGAAAAACTGAAATAGGGGGAAAAATTTTGAGGTTATTAGATTTTGTTACCGATAATTTGCTTATGGAAAACGAAAAACAAGAAAACAATAGGTCTATACAGCGACATAATAATAATAATAATAATAATAATAATAAAAATAATAATAATAATAATAATAATAATAATAATAATAATAACAATAATGGGACACAACTCTTTAATTCATTTCCCATAATTATATTTAGAGAACGCGCCCGCATCTCTCTCTCTCTCTCTCTCTCTCTCTCTCTCTCTCTCTCTCTCTCTCTCTCTCTCCTATCAAAATACCAAAATACTCTTTATTTCAATTTTTCCTAGTATCTGAGAGAGAGAGAGAGAGAGAGAGAGAGAGAGAGAGAGAGAGAGAGAGAGAGAGAGAGAGAGAGAGAGAGAGAGAGAGAGAGAGAGAGAGTGTGTAAATGCGTAACAAAGCAAGGTGAAGCAGGGTACATAAGGTTAGGTTAGGTTAGGTACGTAAACTAATTGGAAGATAAATTATTATAAAGGAAGGAAGGAAGGAAGGAAGGAAGGAAGGAAGGAAGGAAGGAAGGAAGGAAGGAAGGAAAGAAGGAAGGAAAAAAGAAAGGAGGGAAAGAAACAAGCAAAGACGCAAGCAAATGAGGGAAAGATGGAGGAAAAAGAGGACAGAGGAAAGAAGAAGAAAAGGAGGGAAAAGTATGGAAAGGAAGGGAAAGAATGAAGAAAGGAGGGAAAGAAAAGCGAAGGAAGGAGGGAAAAGGGAAGAAAATGAAAGGAAAGAAGAAAACTAAGGAAAGCAAAGAAAGACAATGAAAGAAAGGCGAAACGAAAGACGAAAGGAAGAATGGAAAAAAAAAACGGAAGGAGGAAACGAAAGAAAGAGCGAAAGAAGGAAAGACGAATAAAAACGAAGCAAAACAAGGAAGAACACACATAAGAAAAAACAAAAAAAACAAAAGAGATGAAGAAGTAACACAAGAACACAAAAACACAAGAAGACAGAACACCACACAAGAGAGAGAAAGAGAAAGAAAAAAATACGAACGAAAGAACCGAACAAAACAAAGCAAAGAAGAACTAGATGAAGTGCGTATACCCCCAACACACACACATACACACGTACACACACACACGCAGCTTGACGGGGATGTGTGTGGGGGCTCGGGGCAGCATTAAGACGGGAGCTATTTACTGCCCAGAGTGGAGTTTTCCAGGGGTGTTACACGCTGTTCCAGGCCCGCGCAAATGAAAGTGTCTGGAGAGGAGAGTTACGTCTACTCGCCTCCCGCCTCCCGCCTCCCTCCGCCACCGCCTCCTCCTGCTTCTCCTCAGCCACCACCGCCAACGCTACCGCCGCCGCTGCCGCCTCCTCCTCCTTCTCGGGGTTCTTCTTCTAGTCCTCCTTCTCTTCCTGCTCCTTCTGATGTTGGTCTTCCTTCTTGTTCTTCTTCTTCTGCGTCTTTCTCTTTTATTTTTTGTTTTGTTGGTTCTCCTCGTCTTTCTTGTTCTTGTTCTTCTCTCGTTTCCTTTTCTTTTTTGTTATTGTTTATCTTCGTGCTTTTTTTGTTTTGTTTTTGTTGATCCTTCTTCGTCTTCTTTCTTTTTTTCTCATTTTCCTGTTTCTATTGTTATTCTTACTCTTTGTCTGTCCTTTTCATTTCTCCTTCTTCTTCTTCTTTCTAATGCATTTCCTGTTTTCTTCTTTTTTCGTCTTTCTTCTTCGTTTTTTTCTTTTTCTTCCTCTTTCGCCATTCTTTCCTCTACCTAGTTCTCTATTCTCCTCTTCTCCTCCTCCTCCTGTTCGTCTTTTACTTTCCAATATTTTCCCCTGCCTCTTGTTATTCTCTCTCTGTGTTTCCTTCTCCTTCCTTCTTCCTCTTTGTTCCTCTTCCCTTTCCACTGTTCTTTCATCTTGTATTTATTAATTTCTTTCTATATACGATGTTCTTTTTCTTCGCCTTATTCCTCTCCCTCTTCCTAATGGGTCTCCTCCTCCTCCTCCTCCTCCTCCTCCTGGTGGTGGGTGGGGAGGACGCGGTAATAAAGGAGTAGGTTGCTGTGATGAGGGCGTGGCGGAAACGACAGTGGTGGTGGTGATGGTGGTAGTGGTGGTGGTGGTGGTGGTGGTGGTGGTGGTGGTGGTGGTGGCGGTGGTGGTGGTGGTGGTGGTGGTGATGGTGGTGGTGGTGTGTTTAAGTTCTTCTAATTTGTATTTATTTATTTTTTTATCTAGTAATTTATTTGCAACGTAGTATAATATATTCATTGCTCCTTCTATACCATCACACACACACACACACACACACTTATTCTCTTTAAATTATCTACTTGCATATTTACCAATCTATCTACCTATCCAGCTATCTATCTATTTAAAAAAAAACTAAGGAACAACGAGAGAGAGAGAGACAGAGAGAGAGAGAGAGAGAGAGAGAGAGAGAGAGAGAGAGAGAGAGAGAGAGAGAGAGAGAGAGAGAGAGAGAGAGAGAGAAATAACCTCCCTTTACTCCTCTATCAAACTCAGGAATAAAGACAGACAGAGAAAACACACACACACACACACACACACACACACACACACACACACACACACACACACACACACACACACACACACACACACACACACACACACACACACACACACACACACACACACACACTCACACACACACACCCTCGTTGGTCGTGGTTGCAGTAATGGCCGCGAGAGGATTGGCATTATGTAAAGTCAACATGTATAATATTTTCATGAAGCGAGCATAAAATGTGTGGCGGGATTATGCACAGCCAGCGTCGTATACCAATGGATTTTTGGCGTTATGTATAATGGCGTGTTGTGTTTGACTCTCTCTCTCTCTCTCTCTCTCTCTCTCTCTCTCTCTCTCTCTCTCTCTCTCTCTCTCTCTCTCTCTCTCTCTCTTGTTTTTATTCATAGTTCTTGTTCACATTTCTCGGTTATCATTACTCTCTCTCTCTCTCTCTCTCTCTCTCTCTCTCTCTCTCTCTCTCTCTCTCTCTGGTGATGATAGTGGACTAGAGTGCGGTAGTGAATGAGTGCAAGCAAAGGAGGAGGAGGAGGAGGAGGAGGAGGAGGAGGAGGAGGAGGAGGACAAAAGATATATTATTATGCTAATAATTCTAATCACGTGGTGTATTTATGAAAGATAGACTTGAGAGAGAGAGAGAGAGAGAGAGAGAGAGAGAGAGAGAGAGAGAGAGAGAGAGAGAGAGAGAGAGAGAGAGAGAGAGAGAGAGACTGCAAAGACGTGAGATGCAATGAAAGGAAGGAGAAATGCAAGGAAGATAAAGAGGAGAAAGAAAAGAAAATGGAGATGAAGCAAATAAACAAATAAACAAGGATAACAAAAAAATGGAAGAACGAAGGAGGGAAACAAATAAAAACAAAGGAAATAACTAATAAAGCAAGGAAAATAAGAAAAGGAACAAAAGACTAATGAGGAGAAAGAAAGGAGAGAAAGAAAATGAAAAAACAAAGGAAACAAACAAGAAAATGAAAATAAGAAAGGAAAGAAGAGTAAAATGAAGAAGGAAAAGAAGAAGAAGAAGAAGAAGTATGAAATGAAGTGGACTAAAAAATAAGAAAGAAACAAGAAAAAATAAATGACAAAAAAAGGTAAACAAAGCAGGGAGATAAAACAAACTAAAGTAAACACCAAGAAGGAAGGAAGGAAGGAAGGAAGGAAGGAAGGAAGGAAGGAAGGAAGGAGGAAGCAAAAGCAGACAAATCTACCCCTTATCACCACCACCACTGCTACCACCACCACTGCTACCACCACCACCACCACCACCACCACCACCACCACCACCGCCTCCGCCTCCGCCTCTCACCACTCCACAAAACTCCCTTAACAAACGACAAAAGTGCTCCGTTTAATTTTCTGGCCAAAAATATGAAATTCTCCGCAACAAATTAACACTCTGTATTTTCCGACAATTTAAGTTTACGTGGTTGGGTAAGAGAGATAAATTGCTGTTATAATATCAGCTTTTCCCAGTCTCCTCCTCCTCCTCCTCCTCCTCCTCCTCCTCCTCCTCCTCCTTCTCTTTCTCCTTTTCTTCCTCCTCCTTCCTTTTTAGTGTGTTTCGTGGGGTGGTACCTGTCTATTGTGGGCGTGTATGTGCGTGTGCGTGTGTGTGTGCGTGTGTGTGTGTGTGTGTTGTTATTGTGACTTGTTAGCTGTTTGTTTGCGTTTTCCCTTCTAACGTGGGGTCTGTTGTTTAGGATTCTCTGTCAGCCATGGTGTGAAGGAGGCGGAGCTGACGGCTGTAGCAATGCGCCGCTTCTAAATTATCATCACACACTGGGAGACTCAAGGTACAGTGTTCATGTTGAGGTGCTACTCGTATTTAATATATTTTGCTACACTCACTTGACTGACTGGCTGTTAAGATCCTTGCGTTACTGAGAGTCCGGATGTCTGCGTGTGTGACTGACTGGATACAACTTATAAATGACTCCGGTACTGATATTCAAGCTGACTAAATGATTGACTGGCTGAAAACTGAAGGAAAGGGAGGGAAGAAATCAAGGAAACAAGCAGATAAATGAAAATAGTTGAGTGATTGGGTGACTGACTGACTGACTGACTGACTGGTTGCTGTGAAACGAGTGGCTATCTCAGGTACTTACAAACTGACTGACTGAATGGCGTGAGTGAGCGAATGAATGAGCGACTTACGGGCTGCTTGACTGAATGAGTGAATGAATGAATGACTATACAACTAACTGCTTGACTGAATGAGTATGTGAATGAATGAATGAGTGACTTACGGGCTGTTTGACTGAATGAGCGAATGAACTAACTGCTTGACTGAATGAGTGTGTGAATGAATGAATGAGTGACTTACGGGCTGTTTGACTGAATGAGTGTGTGAATGAATGAATGAGCGACTTACGGGCTGTTTGACTGAATGAGCGAATGAACTAACTGCTTGACTGAATGAGTGTGTGAATGAATGAATGAGTGACTTACGGGGCTGTTTGACTGAATGAGTGTGTGAATGAATGAATGAGCGACTTACGGGCTGTTTGACTGAATGAGTGAGTGGATGAATGAATGAGAGACTTACGGGCTGCTTGACTGAATGAGTGAGTGGATGAATGAATGAGCGACTTACGGGCTGCTTGAATGAGTGAATGAGTGAATGAATGACTATACCACTAACTGCTTGACTGATTGACTCACTGAGCTGATACACCAGCTAATTCACTGACTTACCGACTAGGTGACTGAATAAATGACTCACTGAAATACTGATTGACTGACTGACAAATCAAATAACTAACTGACTAACTGAATAATAAACCGTAAAAATGAATGAAATTTCAAACAACGCCTCAATTATCTACCTAAGTCATCGCCACACCTTACAGATCACACCCTCCCACACTGCTATACCCTGGCTCGGTTCTCCCACACCTCCCACACCCAGACTACACCCACAACACCCCAGGAACACACTCAACGGGGCACCAACACCTTATTTCAGTAGAGAGAGAGAGAGAGAGAGAGAGAGAGAGAGAGAGAGAGAGAGAGAGAGAGAGAGAGAGAGAGAGAGAGAGAGAGAGAGAGATAACGTGACTCCCATAAACCAATGTAATAATAATGCTATTGGTTTATTTTCTTCTTCTTCTTCTTCTTACTACTACTACTACTACTACTACTACTACTACTACTACTATTACTACTACTACTACTACTACTACTACTACTACTACTATGCTACTGCCGGATGCATTTATACATTGAGTACATGAAGAAATACATAAATGAATAAATGAAATAAATGAATAAATAAATAAATAGATGAATTAAGAAAATAATGAATAGAAAATAGATAAATAAAGTAATAAAAAAATCAATTTGTGGACAAGACAACATAATTCTCCAATAAGTGAGAAAATCCTGCTGCTTCTCCTCCTCCTCCTCCTCCTCCTCCTCCTTCTCCTTCTCCTCCTCCTCCTCCTCCTCCTGCTGCTCCTCCTCCTGCTCCCCTCCTCACCAAGTACAGGTGCAGATACAGGTAGAGACAACAATAAAGATTATATCCCTCACCCACCCCCCCCTTCACCCCTCTACTCCCGACCACCCCTCACCCCCTTACCCTCCTTTACCCCCTACCACCTTCACCTTACACCCCTGACCACTCTCCCCACCCTTCCCCCCCATCACCCCAGCACAAAAAGCCCCCACAAAAGCAAAACAGACATCCATCTCTTCTCGGAACAGCGCCACTAATGATAAAGGAGAGAGGTGGGTAATTGAGGAAGACGCTGAGGCCACTTCCACGAAAATCATCAACGAAAAATACAAGATAGAAAAATAATAAAAGCAAGGAAGAGAAAGAGACAGAGAGAGAGAGAGAGAGGGAGAGGGAGAGAAATAATTATTGGTACGGGATTCAACACCTTGATGTCTACTTTGCTGTGGGTGGGGCAGGTGGAGGTGGAGGTGGAGGAGGAGGAGGAGGAGGAGGAGGAGGAGGAGGAGGAGGAGGAGGAGGAGGAGGAGGAGGAGGAGGAGAAGGAGGAGGAGGATGATGATGAGGAGGATGGAGGAGGAGGAGGAGAAAGAAAATGGGGGATGGAAGAAAAAGAGGGAGATAGATTTCGAAAGATGCAAAGACTGGAGGAAGAAAACGTCGGGAAATTATGTAAAAGAGAGAGAGAGAGAGAGAGAGAGAGAGAGAGAGAGAGAGAGAGAGAGAGAGAGAGAGAGAGAGAGAGAGAGAGAGAGAGAGTACACCTTATCAGAAACAGCCTCCTAATTATTAACGCAGAAAAGACAAAACACAAACACACAAACAAACAGATAAAAAAAAAAAAACTAACAGACAGACAGACAGACAGACAACAAGACGGGAGAGCTGTTACGAAATCGCCAGAAGCTTGTTACGAACTTGTTACGTGGTTGTTACCGATCTCCAGCCAGCCTATCATCAAGAAGGCCCCCTCAATTGTAATCTGCACAGGGAATCACTGGATGGGGGTAGCAGGAGGGGGTGTGGGGGGACTAGGGGGGTGTTGGAGGGGATTCGAACTCCTGCCCCGTCAGTCTTCGTCGCGCATTCACCTTATCCCCAATCGCCGCGCCATCACTCTCATTACAACCAATCTAACTTTCTCCTTTTGGTCTCCGAAGGTGATTTAATCTAACTAGATGAAGGATTATTACAGGCTAATTGCCCCGCCAGCGTCTTGGGAGCTGTGAGGGAGAGTTTTTGATCACACGCTTCAGTCTGCATTGATAAGCCAGTCCCAGGTGTTGCCATCCAGGTAATCCATATAATCGAACCCTCCGTGCTGCCTTCATCCACTCCTGCTGCCCCTCCTCGCCCTCCTCTCCCTCCTCTTCCGCCACTGTTACCACGCACCATGCAGAGGAGCTAGCCCCGTCACTGCCAGAGTCGTTGGTAACATTTAAAGCGCTGTAAGGAAGCAGCATCATTCACAAAAGCATTGTAGATTTGCATGGAGGAAAACAGACGCAGGAAAAGAGGAACTGAGTTATAATACAATACAGCCCTTTTTGTTACATCGTCTATAATATTTAAAGCACTGTAACAAGCCTCGTTCATCAAAGCACTGTTAAATTTGCATGGACGTAAGAAAAGAGGAACAATGTTATGATAGATTAGCTTTTCGTCACTCACAACGTCGTTCATTATATTTGAATCACTAAGGAAGCAGTGCGGTTCATTAAGCATTGTAGGGAAGGTATGTATGGGAGAAAGACGCAAAAAAAGAGGGAAAAGATTTTAATACTTAGACTAACGCCCTTCCTGTCCACTGCTACGGCCGCACATAACATTCAAGGCACAGTAAGGTTTAAATGGGACGCACATAATGAGGGAGAAGGTTATAATGCCCAGACTAACGCCCTTCCTGTCACTTCATTCATCTCGTCCATAACATTTAGACCACACTGCATGGCTCAAAACACATCGCCATTCCCAACACTCAAAGCACAACACAACACCTCATAACATCACTACACACACACACACACACACACACACACACACACACACACACACACACTATTTTTTTAATCAAATTTCCCTGACCATATCTTATTAATCCGAGCAATCACACATTTTTTTTCGAACCGCGCCACTAATTCCCCAGAAAAAAAGAAACACACACACACACACACACACACACACACACACACACACACACACACACACAAACACACACACGCACACACTCAAAGCATTCAGAAGGCTTTATACTTTTCACTCACACACTTTACACTCTTTACAACACACTCGCAAATACTTTTCATAATAAATTTCAGCCACACTCGTCCGGCCTGCATTCAATCTGCCCGCCACTGGTACCGCCTCCCCCCGTTTTTTGTGGGTTTAATAAAGAATGGCCACCTGCCTTGCGTATTCTATCACCGTGAGGGTATTCAGAGGGTTGTTTGCTGCTTCCCGCCTTACATTCCTAGCGTTGGCGCGCCATCTATGTGCCGCTACACTCAACAGTACCTCGCACCATCAGAATAACTCGTGTTTTTTTTTTTTTTCTTAATTAAGTGTTTGTGTTTCTGTTTTTCCATCCATCTCTCTTTGTCTTTGTATCTGTGTGTGTGTGTGTGTGTGTGTGTGTGTGTGTGTGTGTGTGTGTGTGTGTGTGTGTGTGTGTGTGTGTGTGTGTGTCCAAACTCCCCTCTCGCTATATCTATTCTATCTATCTATCTATCTATCTATCTATCTATCTATCCATCTCTTTGTCTCTCTCTCTCTCTCTCTCTCTCTCTCAACACAGACGGAGGCACAAAGTAAGGTAAAACGAAAACAAACAAACAAACAAACCACTACCCCCTCCCCCCTCCCCCCCCACAAACCAGCCCCCATTACCCTTTTTCACCCCCTTTCCTCCCTCCCTCCCTCCCTCCCTCCCTCCCTCCCTCCCTCCCTCCCTCTCCCTCTCTCTCTCTCCTACCCCCCACACTCACACAAAAAAAAAAAAAAAAAGGAGCGGAAAATCGCGTTCCTGAATGGCCTACAAAATCGAGAAAAAAATGTACAATTCCAATTTTAATTTTGGAAGGAGTGACCTCACGTGCCGCTTTTGAATTTTGTGTACAGTAAAAAAAAAAAAAAAAAGAAAAAAAGAAAAAAAAAGGTCAGGAAAAATATATTATAGTCAATTTACTGAACTCACCAGGACAGAGAAATTAAATGGAAATACCGACTAATACTTGCATATGAAAGAAAACGAATGCAGTTTCTCTCTCTCTCTCTCTCTCTCTCTCTCTCTCTCTCTCTCTCTCTCTCTCTCTCTCTCTCTCTCTCTCTCTCTCTCTCTCTCTCAATGGCAGGTTAGGATAAATAAATACAGGTGGATTTTTCAATAGGTGAACAGGTGTGAGTAAATGAAAGTAATTAGTAAGGCAGGTAACGACAGATGGGTAAGTACTGTACGTAGACAGATGACAGGCCGGCACACAAACAAACAGACTGAAAAATAGACAGACCATCATCTTCCAATCTGCTTAAAAATAAATAAATAAATAAATAAATAAATAAATAAATAAATAGATAAAAACATGCCCAATATCCTTACACTGAATATTTTTTTTCATTATTCTTTTCTTTACTTTCCGATAAATAAAAAAATTACTAACAACAGATTTCACTGCAAGACACAAGACTGAAGCGGCGCCATTTTGTTTTCACCTGCGCGTACCTGAGCTTACCTGCCGTTACCAAGGTGTGCGTGCCCAGGAGCTGGCTGCACTCCCTGTACCGCCTCGTTCCCTCCTTGTACCCTACGTCTATGACTTCTCAAGGTAAATGAAGTACCTTGTTGTAAGTTTGTGTATAATCTGAAACACTCCTGCGCCACATCTCCACTAATTTCCAAAGGCTCTAGTTAAAGTGACACGTGTTTTTAAGGGTGTTTTTACGCTTCTAGTGACAGATTAAGAACGTTTCTACACTATCAACAGGGAAGAAACAGTCTTGAGAACCCGGGTGATCGTCTCTGTGGCCTTTGAAAATAGTTGCGGTGAAAGAAGCAAGGCGTTTCTATATACGGGGCTTCTCTCTCGGTCTCTAGTTGAAGCTGCAAGGGATTTTAAGGGTGTTTTTACGCTTCTAGTGGAAAGATTAAAAAGTTCCGACATTATTATTAGGAAAAATAGTCTTGAGAAACCAGCTAATCATCTCTATGGTCTTTGAAAATAGTGAAGTGATACTGGTTTTTGAGTTTTTTTTTTTTTACGGGTCTAATGACAGATTAACAATATTTCTACATCGTTAACAAAAGAAACAGACTTGAGAACCCGGCTTATCATCTCTGTGGTCTTTGAAAATAGTGGTGAAGTGATACGGGTTTTCATGAGTGTTTTTTTTTACGGTTCTCTAGTGACAGATTATCAATATTTCTACATCGTTAACAAAAGAAACAGACCTGAGAACCCAGCTCATCGTCTCTGTGGTCCTGTTATCTTCATTTCCTATCATTTGCTGTACGCGTTTACATTCCCATTCACTCTTCCATCACCATCATCAATAGAAAAGGAAGGTAATCAATTAAAAGTAGTAAAATTAGGGAGAAATATGAAGGTAAATGACAGATAGATAATTACTAGTCCTATCTTTTTTTTTTTATCTCACTTTCTTGAGGAGTTATAGAAAGTAGACTCTCTCTCTCTCTCTCTCTCTGATCGTCTCGTCTCTCTCTCCTCTCCTCTCTCTCGATCTCTTCTCTCCTCTCTCTCTCTCTCTCTCTCTCTTTTTAAGCAGCTCAATAAAAACTCAGGTGAGGAATATTAGTCACATAATTAAGTCACTTCCTAGGTACTTATTAGTCACCAGGTAAGTCGCCCCCGGTCACCTGGCGGGTTGTTAAGTCACCTGGCTGGCAGTTTGAGTCACTTGGTGGGTCATTTAACTCCAGGTGATTGCAGGTAACAAGTCCCTCTCCTCTCTCTCTCCCTCTCTCTCTCTCTCTCTCTCTCCTCTCTCTCTCTCTCTCTCTCTCTCTCTCTCTCTCTCTCTTCTCCTCTCTCTCTCTCTCTCTCTCTGGTTCGTAGAATTCATAGATTCGTAACGTCTAAATTTGTTGAGGTTAACATCGGCCTTATTAGCATACAATCTCTCTCTCTCTCTCTCTCTCTCTCTCACTCTCTCTCTCTCTCTCTCTCTCTCTCTCTCTCTCTCTCTCTCTCTCTCTCTTCCAAGATGCAAAATTGCCTTTCCACACTTAATATCCTTTCGTCTCGCTTATTTGGGGGGGAGGGAGGGAGGGAGAGGGGAGAGGAGAGAGAGAGAGAAGAGAGAGAGAGAGAGAGAGAGAGAGAGAGAGAGAGAGAGAGAGAGAGAGAGAGAGAGAGAGAGAGAGAGAGTTACAGTACAATAACCTTTATCCAGACACGATGATGATGATGATGATGATGATGATGATGATGATAATAACAACAACAACAACAACAACAACAACAACAACAAAAAGAAGAATGAGAAGAAGAAGAAGAAGGAGAAGGACGTTTTAAGCAATATCAGCAGTTTACCTCAGCTGTCCGTTATTTTCATTATCATTATCATTATTTGTTTCCATTACCATTACCTAAATTCACGGAACTCAAGATGTCACGCCCAAATTCAATACATCCCTTAATTAATCCCCTCCATTGTCTTCCTCTGAGCGTAATTTTCCTTAATTTTACATTCAATTTTCACACCACCCTTTTTTTCACAATTTTTTCCCCCATTTCCATCTTTTTTTCTCCTTTTTCCTCTCTTTTGTGTTTCCCAGTCACAAAGCCGCGGCAGTCTTCCCACACTCTGTCATTCCTTCCTTCCTGCCTTCCTCGTGTCCCGTTTTTTGTGCCTTGATTGCTTTCATACTTTACGGGGTGTCTATTTTATTTATTTTTTTGTTTCGTTTCAATTTCTCTGTATACGTGCAAGCAGTTTATGATTTGGTGTAATTCTGTAATTCTTTATCTGTTTATTCGTTTGTTCATTATTCTTTTTTCTTATGACTTTTGAATTTCGTCTAAAGTTTTGTTCCATTTTCTCTCGTTTCAGTTTCCACGTGCAAGGGGTTTCATTTTTATTTATTTATTTTTCAGTGAATTAGTTATGTGATTATTCCTTTTCTTTCAAAGTTTACAAGGTTTTAG
>NC_087193.1:4759683-4769683 GCF_035594125.1 Scylla paramamosain | reverse complement strand
GAAAATGAAGAGAAAGAATAGAAAAAGGAAAATATGTAGCACAAAGCGAGAGAAGGAAGAAGAAGAAGAAAGAAAAAAAGTAAAACAAATAATAACCCAGAAAGAAGAGAAGTGAAGAACGAACGAAGGAAAATAGAAACACAAGATGATAACAGAAATAAAAGAGAACAACAACAACAACACCGTAATGAGCATGAGAAAAGGAGAGAAAAGAAGAGGAGGTAATAAAGGCAGGAGAAGAGAAGGCTGAAGAAAGGAAGAAGAAGAGCAGGAGGAGGAGGAAGAGGAGAAGGAGAATTTCAACTACAAGCAACAAGTGTAACAAACGAAGAGGGGAAAAAGCAATAAATAAAAGAACTAACAATTAGGGTAAAAGCATAACAACCGGGAGGAGAAGAGAAACAAGGGAGGAAGCAGATAAATAAAGGTGAAGAAGAAGAAGAAGAAGAAGAAGAAGAAGAAGAAGAAGAAGAAGAAGAAGAAGAAGAAGAAGAAGAAGAAGAAGAAGAAGAAGAAGAAGAAGAAGAAGAAGAAGAAGAAGGAAAAAGAAGAAGAAGAAGGAAGAGGAGGAAACAAGAAAACAAACAAACAACAATATAACACATTAAAAAAAGAAAGAAAGAAAGTAAGAAAGAAAAAAATAATAATAACGAAAGAACTAGATGAGAATGAATGAATGAATAAGACAGAAAATGAATAACAATGAATAAACGAGAAAAGAGAGAGAGGGAAGAGCTTTAAGAGAGACGGAAACAGGTGAGTGAGACAGGTAAAAAGAAAGACAGGTGTGAGAAACAGGTAATAAACTAACACACAAATGAATGAAAGAAAGAAAGAAAGAAAGAAAGAAAGAAAGAAAGGAAGAATGAATGAAAGAAGTAGAAGTCTCTGAGATGTTTAGTGAAGGGCCGGTCAGATATGAGAAAAAAAAATTAACGCATAAACAAACGAAAGACTGGATGAAAGAAAGAAGGTAAGAAATAAGGAGATGAAAGAAAAGAAGATGCAAAAAGGTGTCAGATACAGGTAAGAAGGGACAGGCAGGTGAGACAGGCAACAAACATACAAACAAAAGAAAACACGTATGATAAACAGCTAATGAATGAAAGAAAAGAAGATAAGGAGTACAGGTGAAGGAACAGACCGGTGTGATGGGCAAGAGGCTGGCCAGGTGTGTGCCGAGGTGTACCTGTATGCAGATGAACAATTGAGAGCTCCACGCTTGCCATTAATGCGCTAGAATTACCAGGGATACCACGCCAATTTATACCCCAGAAATCGCTGCCTAAGTGTGACTGTGGCGAAGGTTTATGAAGCCATTACCAGTGATGTGGTGAGCGCCGCCGGCCGCCCCTCAACACCACCGCCATCACCGCCACCACCACCACCACCACCACCACTACTACTACTACTACTACTATTTCTATTACGATGCTATTCTTACTATTCTTCATGATTCGCGTATATAAACTACTTTATTCTCTACTACTACTACTACTACTACTACTACTACTACTATTCAATTCTTACTATTCTACATGGTTCACGTATACAAACTATTATTTTACTTCATTCCAGTCTTTCTTTACTACTACTACTACTACTACTACTACTACTACTACTACTGCTACTACTACGACTACTACTGTGCCATATTCTCTCTCTCTCTCTCTCTCTCTCTCTCTCTCTCTCTCTCTCTCTCTCTCTCTCTCTCTCTCTCTCTCTCTCTCTCTCTCTCTCTCTCTCTCTCTCTCTCTCTATTTTTCCGTGATCTACGTCCACATATTTTTTTTCTTTTCTTTCTTTTCTTTTTCTTAACTTTCTTCCAGTCTTCTTCTCTTGCTCTTCGTCTTCTTTTTCTACTACTTCATCTTATTTTTTTTTGTTATTGATCTAGTTATTTTTTTCTTGTTATTCTTGTTCTTGTTCTTATTACTTCTTATTCCTCCTCTTATTCTTGTTCTTATCTTCTTGTTGGTGTTCCTCTTATTCGTCTCCCCCTTCCTTCTCTTCCTGTTTTTTTTTCTTCTCCTTCTTCTTCTATCTCTATCTTCTTCCACGTCTCTATTTGCTTTCAAAATAAATTGGGAACCCACAAAATGTAAACACCACTACTACCACCACCACCACCACCACCACCACCACCACATCCTTCCTACAGCCCTCCAACCAAAAATAACACTCACCACTACCACCAGTACCACCACCACCACCACCACCACCACCACCACCACCACCAGTACTACTAGCAACTTCCTACACGCCACCAACACACAGCTCCTGACCTACACCACTAACAAAAATGACACCCTTCTCTCATCACCGCCACCACCACCACCACCACCACCACCATCACCGCAGCGTGCATGATAGACATAGATATCATCACTACACGCATGATTTCCACGTTCCTAACTTATTATTGGGAGAAATCATGAGAAATATATACCTGGTTTTCCTCCTCCTGCTGCTACTATTGCTACTACTACTACTACTACTACTACTACTACTACTACTACTATTACTACAACCAACACTAACAACAACAACAACAACAACAACAACAACAACAACAACAACAACAACAACAACGACTACTACTACTACTACTACTTCTTCAATAATAATAATAAGAGTGAAAAAATGCAAAGTCATATCTCGTGGAATTTCAATGACAAGCAAAAAATTTTACTGAAGTTAAGTATCCCAGGAAGAACACGCTGTACTACACACACACACACACACACACACACACACACACACACACACACACACACACACACACACACACACACACACACACACACACAGTCCCTCCCCCCTCTCCCTCTCTCTCTCTTAACTAGCCAATTGCCACTCCAACAAGCCTCCTGTCAGTGTTCCCCCGCCAGTCCCTCACCTGAGCCACGTGTCTGCCTAGAAGGTCACGCATTCAAGGTTACAACAAGGGACTAAGGGATCTGCTGTGCTCTAAAATTCCCTCTTTTCACTGGCATGTCCTCACCTTCCTTCCTCTCCATTGGTTGCTAAGATTGGAGGTTCAGGATGGGAGTGGTGTTCGTGTCCCTGTGTTTCTGTGTCTTGTCAGTTAATTTTGTCTTCTTTTAACCCTTTCAGATCGCTATAGCAAACCGTTTGGATGGACATAGAGAATAATAAAAAAAAAAAGAGGTTAATTTCGTCTTTGATAAAATTCAGAAGTAGATTTTTTTTTAAGTGCAGTGAAAAAAAAATATATTCTTTTAAAAGCTGTGGGTGGTTATAAGAAAGACTGACTGGTGTGTTGAAAGGATTAAGAGAGTCGTGGGAATTACTAAGGTTTTCTGGGTTGTCTTTGTGATTCCAGTGACGGTTGCATAAGGTTTGCACAGTTTTGCCAGACTGACGGAAATCATTGGCTTTTCCAGAACGTTTTTGTGATTTTAGTGATAGTCTGATGTGTCTTACAGTATAAATAGACTCTGATGAAAGTTACTGAGATTTTTCAAAGGCTTTTCCATGGTTTTATTGATGGTTTTAAGCAAGTCTTATGCAGGGCCTGACAAGTGTAGGTCTGATGACTTCTTGCTACTTACGTTTCCTTACGTTCATGTGTTCCTACCTTCCCTTTAACCCTTTGATTCCTATGGTCGACCTTTTAACATCCAGAGCACCGTAAAAGTATATTTGCACGGACACAGATAAAAGACAGAACTGAAGGCTAATTTAGTCTTTCCCAGGCAAAATGAAAAGACGGGACTGAACGCGGTACAAGAGTCTACGCAATGCAGATAATGGGAAAGAATAGGTAAGCGTAGGTATTAGCAGTATCAGGTGTCAGGTATCAGGTATATGGGAGAAAATAATCTGTAATCTGGTGAGGTATCGAGTTAGAATTGGAAATATCAGGTAGAGGTGATCAGGAGCTAAAAGACCAAGCATCAGCCAGTATCAGGTATAAGGGAGGAGAGTTACGTGTGTCATCTGATCAGGTATTGAGTTAGGAGAGGAGATATCAGGTGAGAGTGGATAAACAAGAGTAAACTGGTATCAGGAATCAGTAGCAGGTATCAGGCAGTCATGCGTGTCACCTGCATTCACCTGAGGGGATAAGTTCCTGCGTGTTACCTGTGTTACCTGTGCTGGCTACCTGACGCACAGACTGACAGGTAGGCAGGCAGACCGACAGGCGAACAGACAGGAAGACAGAAAGCAAGACTGATAAATAGAGTAACAGAGAGTAAGAGATAAGCAGCACACACGCACGTGCACGCGCACACACACACACACACACACACACACACACACACACACACACACACACACACACACACACACACACACAAGAGGTAGACGGTATCATAAATAAACTGACAGGTTGCATAAACAGAGAGAGAGAGAGAGAGAGAGAGAGAGAGAGAGAGAGAGAGAGAGAGAGAGAGAGAGAGAGAGAGAGAGAGAGAGAGAGAGGCTTCAATGACCTTCAACTCAGCAATATTGATAAGTTTCCATGTAACCTGTTTTGTCCAGAGATAATTATTATGATCGGGTGGTGGGGTAAAAAATAAGATAAAAATACTGACCAGACACACACACACACACACACACACACACACACACACACACACACACACACACACACACACACACACACACGAGAGTATAAGATGAGATGCACTAATAGAGAAGTAAGGTATAGTGTGTGTGTGTGTGTGTGTGTGTGTGTGTGTGTGTGTGTGTGTGTGTGTGTGTGTGTGTGTGTGTGTGTGTGTGTGTGTGTGTGTGTGTGTGTGTGTGTGTGTGTGTGTGTGTGTGTGTGTGTGTCCTATCTTGTAACAGCCCACCTTTGCAACACCAACACACGCAACACCACCCAAAATTAACACAGCACCTTAACAAACAGTACCCTTAAAGCAAGACATAAACACCCCTTTAACCCTTTAACACAGGTCCCTTAAAATATAAATTAAAAACCCTTTACAACACCTTGGACATTGAATTACTCTTCAAAAAACAGCAAATAAAACAAGATATCCCAAACACCCTTTAAAATCAACCCTTTAAACACACACACACACACACACACACACACACACACACACACACACACACACACACACACACACACACACACACTTACAGAACCCCTTTTAAACACTCACAATCTAAAAACAACAACAACAATAAACAGCAAAATCACCACAAGGACAGTAACAGCAACACACAACAGACAGGATTAACACACAGCAGTCTCAGGTCACCGCAACACAGCACGACTCAACAGCAAAGGGAGGAAGTGAGCGGAGACAGACGTGATAACAGAACATGGGCAAGAATGAATAATGGATACGAATGAAGACAAAAAAAAAAAAGGAAGACACGGTGAGTTTTTGAGATAGCGTAAATTGAAGGATGCACAGAACGAGAAGCAAATAATGAACATAAATTAGGTTCGGCAATTAAATGACGATAGTAATGATAATAATGGTGATAAAGATAATGACAACTATCAATTCTTTGTCTTTTTTCATATCTCTCTCTCTCTCTCTCTCTCTCTCTCTCTCTCTCTCTCTCTCTCTCTCTCTCTCTCTCTCTCTCTCTCTCTCTCTCTCTCTCTCTCTGCATACACAAAACGAGAAACGCTAAAGCATTATAAAGAAAAGTACGATAATTTGATGCCTGACAGAATTTTACAGCTAGCAGGATTCACAGCAGCACCAGCAGTAGTAATAGCATTAGTAACAACAACAAAAACAGGAGTAACAGCGCCAGTAGCAGCATTACTAACAACAACAACAGCAGTAACAGCGGCAGCAACAGCGCAGCAACATCATTAGTAACAGCAACAATAACAGCAGTAACAATGGAACTAACAGCTTCAGTAACACCGGCAGTAACAGCAGCAGAGGGAGCAATAACAGCGGCAGTAATAACATCAACAGCAGCACCACTAACATCATTAATAGTAAGACAACAATAACAGCAATAACAGCAGCAGTAACATCACCGGCAGCACCAGTAACATCATTAATAATAAGACAACAATAACAGCAATAACAGCAGCAGTAACAGCGGCAGTAACAGCGGGAGTAACAGCAGCAGTAGCAGGCGGCGCAGCAGGAGCGGGGCGGCGGTGCTATATTGGCGTAAAACTGCTGAGTTACGATATCTACACCACTCCCAAAATTTGGCCCATATTTTTGCAATTTTTCTCACATAAAAACACAATAGATTCGAAGTTCCGAAACAAAATCCGAAAACTTTTATGCTGTTTCAAACCGATGTGTGGTGTGGCCCCGTGTGTGTGTGTGCGTGTGTGTGTATGTGTGTGTGTGTTTGTGTGTGTGTACATATGCTTGTCTGAAACATGTGCGTAAGTGTTTATGTACGTGAAGACAATTTGCGCGGATACCTCCAAGAGAGAGAGAGAGAGAGAGAGAGAGAGAGAGAGAGAGAGAGAGAGAGAGAGAGAGAGAGAGAGAGAGAGCACCAATTAACTCACCTGGACAAGCAGAGGCATTAGTCCTTTGATGAGTAAGACAGGTGTGATCAAGACATCAGCTGCCGCCGCGCCTCACCGGGCAGGGCAGGTGTCACTCTCGCTGCCTTCGTTCACACACCTCCCCGCCTGGGGAGGGGAACACAGGATTAGAACATAAGAACATAAGAAATAAGGGAAGCTGCAAGAAGCGACCAGGCTTACACGTGGCAGTCCCTGTATGAAACGATTAGTGCTGGTGTTCTTACTGTTGTTGTTGTTGTTGTTGTTGTTGTTGTTGTTGTATAGTCATTATTATTATTATTTACTACTACTACTACTACTACTACTAGTAGTAGTAGTATTACCAACAACAACAACAACAATAATAATAATAATAATAATAATAATAATAATAATAATAATAATAATAATAATAATAACAATAATAATAATAATAATAACAATAACAACAACAACAATAACAACAACAACAACAACAACAAAACCAACGAAATGATAATAAATCAACAAAGGAAAAACAGAAGGAAATTGTTAAGAAAAGCGAGTAAAATATTAAACCAAGCATAAATTCTCAACAAATATAATAACACCATACAAGACAACAAATCATTAACATTGACTCAGTAACATTAGTAACACACGTGGCGGGGCAGGTAAAGGTGTGGGACGCGATAACACACCTGGATTAATGAACACACTGATACCTGCCTCCTCTCACAAATATTTAATGCGAGAGAAAAATTAAAGACTGCTAAATGCCTTACCTTTTAAAACGACAGGTGTGTTATACGGTTACCTGCACCTGGATTAATTAATACATTGACACCTAACAATTTGATGTACACAGCAATACCATGGATTTATTTACTTCATATTATGGAGAAAATGTTTAAATCTTGTAATATCTCCATCTCGTCTTACGTAGTCGGATTCTGCTTTGACTTTTAATTTATAAAGGATCAAAATAGAGTGTGTAATGTTGTAGAAAATTTGCTTCATACTGTATCATGGAGACATTTTAGAATCTTGTAATATTCTCATCTCGCCTTACACTGCCGGGTCTTATTTTGACTGTTAATTTACACGGAAGGAGAGTCAGATGTGCAATACTATGGAAATAAATGAAGCTCGCAAACTCTCTTCCAGTCTTGCATTGTCAGGTTTCATCTCGACTTTTGAATCATACAGAAGCAAACTTATTACACAGCAGAGACAATGAAAGATTGCAAACTCTCTTCCAGTCTTACATCATCATGGTAAAACTGTGATTAAAATGATGAGAGGACACAAGAATACAAGGGAAGATGCAGGAAGCCATCAGGCCTACACGTGGCAGTCCCTGTATATAACATGTCTTCCTATTATCTCTCCATAAATCTAGTCTTTTGAATCTTCCTATTGGCCGAGTCCATTCCAGTCATGTACCGCTATTTGAGAACCACTTTCTTACTCTATTTAAGCCAGCAGTCCTACAGGTGGCACCTATATCCACCTGTCATTTGTATCCATATATCTATCTAATCTCTTAAAAGCTCCCTATTGACTCGGCACTAACAAACCGCTTACTGAGTCTATTCCAGTCATCTACTACTGTATTAGAGAACCACTTTCTTATTCTTCTACTAATCTAACTTTATCAAGCTTTGTTACATTATTTTTTGGTCATAGTAGTGATGATTATTAGCACAGAAACAGTCAGGTAAGCTTCCATTTAACCAGAGGGTGTATTTCAGTTATCTACTACTGTATTAGAGAACCACTTTCTTACTCTTCTACTTATCTAACTTCATCAAGCTTCGTCACATCATTTTTAGACAAACAGTCAGATAACCTGTCCAGTTCACCACAGCAAGTCTCCACGTGGCAGTGAAATACATCAAATCAATTATCCCTCTCAAAACACTGATAGCAAAGAAGTGTCGTGTTAACCGCAGAGAAATTCCGTCGCTCGCTATTACCCACACACACACACACACACACACACACACACACACACACACACACACACACACACACACATGCACAGACGAACGCAAAAAAACATCCCCCAAGTAAAAACTGGTTTGTTCTATCTGGTACTTCTCCTGTCCGTCTGCTGAGGTGTAGGTAAGCCGGCCGGCCAGCTGTGTGTGTGTGTGTGTGTGTGTGTGTGTGTGTAGAAACAAGACTAGTGTGAGAGCTTGAGAAATTTTAATTCTTCACACACACACACACACACACACACACAGAGAGAGAGAGAGAGAGAGAGAGAGAGAGAGAGAGAGAGAGAGAGAGAGAGAGAGAGAGAGAGAGAGAGAGAGAGAGAGAGAGAGAGAGAGAGAGAGAGAGAGATGACACAAAAGACAGATTACAATTTCCTCATACAAGTAACTACACATCTCTCTTCCCCTCTCCCTCTCACCCCTCCCTCCCTCCCTCTCTCTCTCTCCCCTAAGTATCAATGTTACCAGACTTGCAACCATTACTTCACACTCGAGAGATTTTTCCCCATTGACTCACTTATACATCTGGTTTTTAAGAATAGGAGATAGTTCGTGTTATCTCAGCTGCTTCTCATCATTAACTTATAATTCCTATACTTAAACTAAGGCTGGATTAAAACCTCAAAAAAAAAAAAGATAAAAAGAACATGGGGAAGAAGATGATTCACTTAAGGGTCACAGCAGCGTGGTAAGTGTAGGTAGTTCTCGCCTCTAGATCCATACGCTTCATGTAAGACACCTGGAACACACCTGGAGCTCAAAAAGGTAAAAGTTTATTAGTGTTTGAGTAATTGAAACACCAAGGAGCACCGGATGACTTGTTTTCTTGTAACCTGTTCCAGTCCTCATGCGTGTTGTCTGTCTGTCTGTCTGTCTGTCTGTCTGTCTGTCTCCTTTTCCTCTTTGTTTTAGCCACATATGTCCCTCCTAAGCCGTCACCACAAACACACACACACACACACACACACACACACACCCTCAGTTTACAAGCCACAAGTCAATCTAATCACACGCACTCACCACCATCACCACATACCACACACACACACACACACACACACACCACTCAGTCATCTTAACCACACACGATTACCATTCATACACACACACACACACACACACACACACACACACACACACACACACACACACACACACACACACACACTACTCTATCAGTCACACACCATTACACATATCCTCTCAGTCTATCCACACGCTATCACCATCACCACCACCACACACACACACACACACACACACGCGCCCCTCAGTCACCACCACCACCACCACCACCACCACCGCCAGGACAGGTAAATACAGACACAGGTAAAAAAAAAAACTCCGCAAGAAAAATTCTCTCAATAATATTAAAGTCCAGAATTGCTTTTGTGACGACAGCCGATGATTCTCTCTCTCTCTCTCTCTCTCTCTCTCTCTCTCTCTCTCTCTCTCTCTCTCTCTCTCTCTCTCTCTCTCTCTCTCTGGATGCCCCCTTCTCGTTCTTTCCTCTGTTTCCCTCACCTGGTCTCCTTAC
>NC_087193.1:4749683-4752183 GCF_035594125.1 Scylla paramamosain | reverse complement strand
AACTAATAAATATAATATTAGACATAAAAACGAAAGAAGAGATAACATGAAAAAAAAAAAAGAAACATGGGAATAAGTGTAGTGAAAAGAATGAGGTAATAAGGAGATTCATGATGATAATTAGGGGGAAGAAAATAACAAGTAATAAAAATCAGTGTAATGGAATAAATGAGAACAGAAACAATTAATAAGTGAAATATTAACAATTAGGTCATAAAATACATCAAAAAATTACCTTTGAACTGAATAAAAAAAAACAAGCATAAGAAGTAATTGAATATAGGATGTAATAATAAAGCAATTACCTCACACACAATATTTCCTGAGTAAACACGTCTTTTTCTTCCTCTACATTCATCACAATTTATTTTACCACCCCCCATTTTCTTTATTTCCTTTATTCTTTCACACCTTCCTCCTTTACCCCTTCACCATCCTACCTTTAATTAAATTCCTCCGTTATTACCATTCCCGTCACACCCCCATCACCCAATCCATCACCCCTTCAGTCACGCCCCTCGTCACCCACTTCATCTTCCTCCCTTCCTCACCCCTCCATCACCCTATCCTTTTAACTCAACCCTTCTTCCTACCATTCCTTACTCCATCACCCTTCGTCACCCCTTCGTCACCCCTTCGTCAGGTGAGTCTTCTTTCATCCCTCAGGTGTGCCTCAGGTGTGGGGAGCTAAAGGTTACTCGGGCGGAGAGAGAGAGAGAGAGAGAGAGAGAGAGAGAGAGAGAGAGAGAGAGAGAGAGAGAGAGAGAGAGAGAGAGAGAGAGAGAGAGAGAGAGAGAGAGAGAGAGAGAGAGAGAGAGAGAGAGAGAGAGTTGAAGGCTTAATATTTATGTGAAAAATATCTCTCTTATTTGAACCTTTACCTATACTGTCTTTTAAAACTCCTCCTCCTCCTCCTCCTCCTCCTCCTCCCTCCTTCAACTCTTCTTGCTTAATAAATCTCATTGTTCAACTCGAGTCTCGCCTTATAAGAAAAATTGCTGAAAAAAAAAAAAAAAAAGTACCAATCAGCTATTTGGTTCCCTTGTGCCCTTTACTGAAATCTCCACCTGAGCTTCCTTTATTTATCTTTTTTCTTCTTCTTCTTCGTTTATCTGTTATTTGTTTGGTATAGTTTTGCAGTATCATTCAATTTTAATCAATATCGCCAATTTTTTTTTTACTTTTTTTATAAGGAATTCATTGTTATTATTCGTAGCGATGACCGGATGCTAGTAAGGAATCCAAGTACAGCTATAATACGTGTTTTGAACGGTCGTCTATTTTGAGGAAGCGATAAAAAAAAAAAATAGAGAAGGAAAATAAAGTAAAAGTATTCTTATTCATTTATTAATACATTTTGCAACAATTACCTACCATTAATAAAGAAAGCAGTCTTCATTGTTACTATTAAAGATTCTTGAACTGTTATCTATTTCGAGAACCCTAAAAAAAAAAGAAGTAAGAGAAAATTAAAACGTTTTATTCATTCACTATCACTTTTTCTCCAACAGCTGCCTACCCATTAATGAAGAAAGCAGTCTTCATTGTCACTATTATAGACTCTTGAACTGTTATCTGTTTCGAGAACGCTAAAAAAAAAAATAGAAGAAAGAGAAAATTAAAACGTTTTATTTATTCACCATTGCTTTTTCCAACAGCTGCCTGCCCATCAATAAAGAAAAGTCTTCATTATCACTGTTATAGATTCTTGTACTGTTATCTGTTTCAAGGACGCTAAAAATAACAAACAAAGAAGTAACAGCAATAATAGAAATGCACTCTTGTTCAGCCACCATTAACAAAACAATTACGCTAATTATCAAAGAAGGCAGTTTTAAATACCACTCCCACATATTCCTTACCATCTATTTTCAGAACAATAGGAAAAAAAACGCTAGTTATTTACCATTACTTGTTCACTCACCATTAACAAAACAATTACGCACCATTATCAAAGAAGGCAGTTTTAAATACCACTCCCACATATTCCTTACCATCTATTTTCAGAACAATACAAGAAAAACGTAACTTATTCACCATTACTTGTTCTAGCAATCAATTATCTTCCGTCCTCTCTCTCCTCCGCCTGTCCATGAGAACTGTACTTAAATAGACTATCAAGACATTCTCACTACTCTATATAAAACTCAATACTCAAAACTGAATACTTGAAAAAAAAAAAAAAAAAAAATAAGAAAAAATGAAGCAACACAGCCAAGTTTAAAATGCAAGAGCAAAACTAAAAGACAGAACACATGCAGTCCTAACCTCTCCTGAACCTCTTGCTTCCAATCACTCTTGCAACACGAGACCCGAAGCGAGAGGCGGCGAGAGAAGAAGGTACGTGGTGTCTGCCTGGCCAGTACACACGCTTCCCATAAGGCAAGTGTTCCTGGGTTCGTGTGTTCGTGTGACGGTATTATTAAAAGTTATATTGAAAAATCGACAGGTAATGTTTTCGTTTATTGTAAGAAAACAAGGAGGTAATGAGATTTGCCCA
>NC_087193.1:4734683-4747183 GCF_035594125.1 Scylla paramamosain | reverse complement strand
ATTCAAGAGGCTGTGGTAAGATTGAGAGCGAGAGGGGACATAGAGAGGCTGTGATGAGACTGTGGTGGGCTGTACCTAAATAGAGAGGCTGTGAAGGGATACAAGTGGTTGTCTAGTGCTGTGGAAGGCTGTGGCAGGGTTATAAGGTTATGGAAGAGCTGTGGAAGGGTGATGGTGAGGCTGTGGTGGATGGTGGATGATGAGGTGATGTGGCAAGGGTGTGGTAAGGTGGGTGAGGTTGTAAGGGCTACGTGTGGTGGGCTGTGGGTGGTGGGGCTGTGGTGGTGGTGGTGGATGTGGCGGGCTAAGCTGTGGCGTCTCTCAGGTGGTTCATTGTTTCGAAGCTCCGTTCACAAAGGAGCTCAAGGGCTCACGAGGGGGATGAATGCACGCAATCTCACCACACGCAATATTAACACTAAACTAAGAAAAAAATAAAAACAATAATATGTATGTATAGTATGTATGTGTGTATGAATGTACTATGTATGTACTGATCTATATTCTCTGACATATAACTTGTAGAGAACCAAAATATCTCGAATTTTTAACACTATCTACACTTGAAATCTCTGATGCTGACTTCTATTGATAACCGAAGTAAAGAATCATAGCGTAATAGCATCAACACACACACACACACACACACACACACACACACACACACACGAGTCTCACCTCTTAGGCGTCGGGAGGGTGAGAGGAAATGGCGGCTTGAGTGACACAAGGAACTGAGCGGATGGTTCTTACACGGCAGAATCAATAAATAAACATCTTACCAGCGTGTGGCACGTGTGAAGTGTGAAGCTATAAACACCACAATTAAGAGACACGAGCCTTCAAACCGTCACACCACAACACCACGTCACTACCACACCACCATATCACCACAACACCAAATCACCACCACAACACCACAACACCACCACAACACCACATCACCACCACAACACCACATCACCACCACAACACCACATCACCACCACACCACCACATCACCACCACAACACCACATCACCACCACAACACCACATCACCACCACAACACCACGTCACCACCACAACACCACATCACCACCACAACACCACATCACCACCACAACACCACATCACCACCACAACACCACACATCAGTAAATCACACTTCATAATTTTGCCTCGTTAAAAGACCAACCATAACATTACCAAAATTCTAGATCTTTTTTTTTTTCTTTATAAATATTATTGCTATTCGTTTTCATCCTACTGCTCTACTGTGCTTCCTTTGTGTTCCTTTGTGCTCCCTCGTGCCTCCTCCAGTCCCGGGCCGGAGATGCCGTACACAGGAGCCTCGGGAGCAATTGTTATTATGTGTTCTTAGTGTCTCAGTAACTCAATGCTGTAATCGCGAGGCACAGGAGGCAAGTAACCAACCTACTACCCCCTCCCCCCCCCGGCCAAGAAAAAAATAAAAATAAATAAAATAAATAAGAAAAAAAGTTACTGAGTTTTAAAATATCGATACTATAAAACTGAAGGTAAATAATAATCGATGGTCTTCATGATGAGTATTTTTCTTTTTTCTTTTTTTTTTTTCTAAGTGTAATCTAATAATTCTCGTCTTTATGTTGTTTATGGATAAGGTGAAATGTCGTATGTCTTGAAAATTATTATTGTTTTGGAGGTGAGGTGAGGTAAAGGTGTGTGTGTGTGTGTGTGTGTGTGTGTATCTGTCTGTCTTTCTGTCTGTCTGTCTGTCTGTCTCTCTGTCTATCTCTATAAATATAAAAACAAGAGAGACAAGGAGAAGGAGCAAGAAAGGATGGAGAGAGAGAGAGAGAGAGAGAGAGAGAGAGAGAGAGAGAGAGAGAGAGAGAGAGAGAGAGAGAGAGAGAGAGAGAGAGAGAGAGAGAGAGAGAGAGAGAGAGAGAGTAAGAAAAAATTGGCTTTAACATTTTATGAAACTCCTCAAGAAGAATATAATCTCTCTTCTGAGGGAGATAAAAAAAAAAGAAAGAAAAAAAGATAGAAAAGGGATGCCTTGATACCGGTTCATTAAATTTTACAAGCAGACAATAAATAGAAATATAAAGACGGAGAGACGAGAAGAGGAGGAGGAAGGAGAGAAAGAAGCAGAAGAGAAGGTGCAAGAAGAAGAAGAAGAAGAAGAAGAAGAAGAAGAAGAAGAAGAAGAAGAAGAAGAAGAAGAAGAAGAAGAAGAAGAAGAAGAAGAGGAAGAAGAATGATTGACTCGTACAATATCTTAAACATTTTCTTCTTCCTATATCCCTTCCTTCCTTCTTTCCTTCCTCTCTTTTACTTCTCTCTTGCTACGTTCATCATTGTGTTCAAATACCCGCGGAACAAATTGTGAAAAAAAAAAATTGTTGATTCCATGAGTAACAAAATATAAACATGAATAAATATTTATGTGCTTTATGCAATATGATTCCTCCTCCTCCTCCTCCTCCTCCTCCTCCTCCTCCTTCTCCTCTTCTCTGTGCCCTTTGAAAACAGTCTTGAGTAATTAAAAATACTGTGCCAGGTAAACAGTACGGTGCCTTACTTACTGG
Source organism: Scylla paramamosain (assembly GCF_035594125.1). Classification (NCBI taxonomy): domain Eukaryota; kingdom Metazoa; phylum Arthropoda; class Malacostraca; order Decapoda; family Portunidae; genus Scylla; species Scylla paramamosain. The sequence goes on along the minus strand of NC_087193.1, from coordinate 4,744,631 downwards.
GCTGTGCATTGAGGTGCGTGCAGGTACAGGTGACACAGGTGAGGGTACCAAGGCACACCTGTGAAAGAGAGAGGAGAGGGTTAATTAAAGGTGATATGTACTTAGTGTTGATGATTGTGGTGATGATGAATACAACCAACAACAAGAACAACAACAATAACGGTAAAAGCAACACCACTAGGAAGAAGAATAAGAGCAAAAACAAGAATAAGAACAAGAAGAAAAAGAAGAAAAAGAAAAAGAAGAAAGAAGAAGAAGAAGAAGAAGAAGAAGAAGAAGAAGAAGAAGAAGAAGAAGAAGAAGAAGAAGAAGAAGAAGAAGAAACAACAACAGCAACAACAACAACAATAATAACAAAATCAAACACATCACCACCACCACCACCACCACCAACAACAACAACAACTACAAAAGCAATAACAACAACAACAACAACAACAACAACAGCAACAACAACAACAACAACAACAACAACAACACGCAGGATATACATTTTTCACTGTCACACTTGAATCACGAAGACTGTCAAAGGAGAAATAAAATAATTATACTTTCTACTGTCAAACACACACACACACACACACACACACACACACACATTACCTACATACAATTTACCCGCGCCACCGCCATCTCGTCTAAACTGTCCGCTAAAAACATCCCCAACTTGTTGCTTTATTTTTCTCGCCAGCTTTTTCCTCCCAGGTGTAGCATGATTTGTTTTTCCTCTAGTCTGACTTTCCTCCACTCCTCCACTCCTCCAGTCCTTTCTCCCTCTCCTCCATTCAATATTCTCTTCTCTCCCTCCTTCCATTCCTTCATTTCTCTATTCCATACACAATATCTTCTCCATCTTCTCATTCCCTGCATCCTCTTCTTCCCTCATTTCCTCACACTCTTTTTTTTCCCCTTTCTTTTCTCCATCCTCTCATTCCCTCCTTCCCTCATTTCCTCCATCCTCTCTTCCCCTCCTTCCCCCTACCCTCTCCCAGTCCCCAGCACCGCAGAGACAAGAGCGGGACATGTACAGGATAGGAAAGCAAAAGGCATAATTGAAATCTAATCTACCATTGTCCGACTCAGGGGAAAAAAAAAAAAAAAAAACAGCACATTTTAATATCTGCCTTGATTAACTGCCCTTTATCCACACCTGTATAAATTTCCCACCTGTTGAAAAATACACACGAGGGGAAAAAAAAAATTAATAAAAGGTTAGGGTGAAAAATGCAGACCTACAGAAACCTCCAGCTGTAGTTTTGTGTGTTAGGTTAATTACGTTCTCATGCAGTTAGGAGTTAAAGGTAAAAATTGGAAAATGAACGTATTAATTCTAATGACATGATGGGTTGATATTTTTTTTCTTTCTTTCTTTCTTTTTTTTTTTGGGGGGGGAAGATGGGGGTGGGGGGGTGGGAGGTGATGGGGTGTGTTTGCGTGTTTTTAGTGTTGCGATTGATTGAGATAGTGTTGAATAAGCTGTAAAGTAATAATATAGTTGGTGTTGTAGTGGTGTTGGTGGTGTTGGTGGTAGTAGTGCTAGTATTAGTAGTAGTAATAATGGTACCAGTATTATCAAACTCACACACACACACACATACACACACATACACAAACACACACATCATATCTATTTATACCAGAAAGGGTGTGGGTGTGGGCGTGTGGGTGTGGGCGTGTGGCTGAACAGAGAGGAGGCAGAAATGGAGGAGAAGAGCGGAGAAACGCGTGAAGAGCTGAGAAACGAGGCGAGAGGAGAAGAGAAGGAGAGAAGGAGAGAGAAAAAGACGCAGGATCAGGTGGATGTGTGGATGTTCAGGTGGATGAGTGTGACTATTGGAGTATATGGTGATGAGAGGAGGAGGAGGAGGAGGAGGAGGAGGAGATGAAGTGCAGAGGTGGATATAGGGTATGCGGGGTAAACAGGGATGTGGTGGAGAGAAGAGGGAGAGAGAAAGCCGCATGGATATGTGGATGAGATGAGAGTGGACAGGGTATGACGGTATGGGAGGATGAGTGGATGAGTGGATCAGGCACGTGGGTATGCAGGGATGTGGCAGAGAGAAGAGGAAAAGAGAAAAAGAAGCATGGATGAGTGGATGAGAGTGGATCGGGTAAGAGTGGATGAGTGGATCGGGTATGCGTGGCTGACTCTCCACCTCCCGTCGCTACGGTATGATCTATCCGAAGGGCCCCGCTGTGTCCCGGCCGCCGCTCTCCCCCTTGTCGATGTTATCAGTGCCCCACCGGCGCCTGGACCCCCCGCCGCCCGCCTGGCACCTTACCACGCCCCCCCGCCCCGCCCCCCGCAGCTCCGGTCTAATGTAGCGCGTGATGGACGTTCGTTTATACCACAGAGTGCAAGCGTAAATTGAATTACAAGTAGAAAAAGCCACGATGAAGCAAATTATGGGCGTGGCTGTGTTGTGGATGCCCAGGCTTCTTATTTTTTGTCTCTCTCTCTCTCTCTCTCTCTCTCTCTCTCTCTCTCTCTCTCTCTCTCTCTCTCTCTCTCTCTCTCTGTTTTTATTATCATTATTATTATTATTATTATTATTATTATTATTATTATTATTATTATTATTATTATTATTATTAATTTAGTTACATTTGTTTTTTCATTTTTTTCAATTTGTTTACTTGTTTTCTTTGTTTTCTGTCTTGTTGTTGTTTTTTTTTATTTTAGTTACGTCTGTTTTTTTTCGGGTGTTTTCTTGGCGGATTTACGTGTTTTTTTTTTTTATCTTATTTCTTGTTATTTTGTAATGTTTGCGTTTTTTCTATCATTAATTCGTTTCCTTATTTTCATTATGTCGTATTGTGAAAATTGCTTTTTTTTAATTCTTTTATTTATTTTCATTTATTTTCTCTTCATCTCGAGGTGTGTTTTCTATTTGCCTTTTTGACTGTCTTAATATTTATTTTCTCTCTTATTTCTCCATCACGAATTAGTTTTCCTACTTATTTCCTTTTTTTCTTATTTCCTTTGTCTCACACTGCTTTCCCTCCCTTTATCCACTTTTCTTTTGTATCTACATTCTAATTTCATCTTCAGACATTTTCCCCACTTCATTGTAATTTCTCTTCACTCCCACTCATTCTTTTATTTTCGCCTTAATTCACCTTTCACAATGACGTGGGAAAAGCAGGTAACAGATTATCTTCTACTTACCTTTTCTGTTATGACTCGTAACTGTCTACACTGAAAACGCAGTATAACCAAACACACTGATCTAAAGGACTGCTTGTTATCCTTTGCTGTGTGTTATCCTTTGTAAACACACGCACAATATCACGTCTTTTACACACTGCACACCTTCACACGTGGCCAGGTATGTGTAGCCAGCAGGTGAACTAATTAACGTTACCTGTCCTCCTAATTAGTGATTAATCTCCTGTTAGCGTAAATTGGATGAGCCAGTTTGTTATCTGGCTTACATATTTTTGCCTGTTCTTGTTGGAATGATGGATCAAGTCACGTGTGTCGATTCTTCCTGGTTGTCATCCTCTTTTTAAGCCTCAGTGTTACCTGTCCAGTGAAAACGCTAATAACACATCACCAGGACTAAACATCACCTGATCCAATTACCTATCAGGTGAACACTAATTAGTTACCTCGTACAAGTGAAGGAAAGCAGTAAGGGCATATCACCAGGTGCATCGATCATCATCTCTTCTAATTAGTTATCAGGTAAGTGGAAATTGAAGAACACCTTTTGTCAAGTCCATTAGAGCAAATAACACACCTGTTCTGCCTTGTCTATGCACACTAACTTCATTCCAGCTATCACTCGGTACATTAATCATCTCTTCTAATTAATTATCAGGTAAGCACAGATTAGAGAACACCTTTATTAAGTCCACAAGAGTAAATAACACACCTGCTGATCATTTACCTTGCCTATAAACACAAACACTTTTATCTATCACTCGGCACATTAATCATCTCTTCTAATTAGTTATCAGGTAAGCACAGATTAAAAAAAAAAAAACACCTTTGTTAAATCCACAACAGTAAATAACATGCTTGATAGTTATTTACCTGCGCACTAACTTCTCTTACTCCATCACCAGGTAAACTAAGCATCATCCCTCTAATTGGTTATCAGGTGAAGGCAATTAGGATAACACCTTTCTCATAGTGGATAATGTACCTGTTAATTAGATTACCTGGCCTATCTGCACTAACTTAGTTCTGATCCATCACCAGATAAACTTCACATAATCCTATTTAATTAGTTATCAAGTGAAGACAATTTTATATCCTTTGCGGAGTGGATAACTTACCTGTTAATCAGTTTACCTGGTCTATGCTCTCACAAAACCCTTTCTTACTCATCACCAGGTAACCTAAACATCAACCTTTCTAATTAGGTATCAAGTGAACACAATTTGGATAACACCTCTCTCACAGTGGATAATGTACCTGTTAATTAGTTTACCTGGTCTATCCACTAATTCCCTCTTCCTTCCTCTCATTCCCCATTCATTCCTCTCTTCCCCTCTCCCATTTCAGAGCTTTCACGTGTCCCTTCCTCTACCTCCTATTCCCTTCATTTCACTCCCTCTCTTCCTCTCAGTCACCTCAATCACCGCCCCTTCCTCTTACATATACTCTTTCTCTCACTATTAATCCTTCACCCTCACTCCTCTCTACCTCATTCTCAATCCCTCCACCCACAACTCCCTCCAACACACTCTCACCTCACTCCCGCGTCCTTCCCCGCCCCTCCCGGCCTCTCCCAGCAGCGTTGCCAATCAGCCTCCTTGCCAGTCAGTCACTCGGGCTGTAAGTCAAGTCGCCAGTCAGTCAGTCAGTGAATACTTCCGATAGAAATTCACTTAGGTTTCTTACTTATACTGTACGTCTTAGCCTCAAGTAATACACCCCCTCTCTCCCTCCCTCCCCCTCTCCGTCTCCCTCTCACAGCAGGAGGTGACGTTTCTTTCGGCAGACAGGTCCAGACGGAGGGAGGGAGAGAGGGAGAGAAAGGGGTTGAGGACGGTCACACTAACACGAAAGGAGGGGAGAGGAAGGAATGGGTGAAGTGAGAAGGATGGAAGAGGAGAGGAATAAAGAGTAATGGAGGAATAAATGAAGGAAGAAGGATGGGAGAGAAAGATGGAGGAGATGGCGGTGCAGGAGAGGTGAAGGAAGAAGGAATGGAAGAAGAGGAGATGGAGGAGAAGGAAGTGAAGAATATAAGAAAGAAGAATGAGGGAAAAATAAGAAAAAGAAGAGAAAGTAATAACTGAAGATAAGGAAATGACCAAAGAACGATGAGGAAAAATTATGAATAAAGTAAGAGGGTAAGGAAGAGATGAGAAAGACGAAGACGGAGAGAATGAGATAAATAGGGAAAGGAAGAACAATAAAGAAACAATAAAAGAAATTAAATAGAGATTAAAGATTTTACGATAAAGGATTTTAATTATTTTTGTTTATATTTTATTTCTTTCCTTTTTCTTTCCTCCCTTTCTCTTCCCTTCCTTTCTTCCTTTCTTCCTCTTCTATTCTCTTCCCTTCTTCCTTTCCTTTCCTCCCTTCTCATCTCTTTTTTCCTTCTCTCCTCCCTTTACCTCCTCTTCTCTTCCTCCTCCTCATCTTCCCTTCCCTTCACTGTTACTCCACCCTCCCCAGACATACCCCTTCTTCCCCACCCTCCTCCTCCTCCTCCTCCTCCTCCTCCTCCTCACCAGTCGTCGTGCCCTTATCCTCCCCTCCCCCCCCACCAGACCGTCTCCCCAGCTCGCCCCAGGTCACGTGGTTGGTAGTACACCCTGTATGCTCCTCCTCCTCCTCCTCCTCCTCCTCCTTCTCCTCCTCCTCCTCCTCCTCGGCGCGGGTCAACAAGGGTCTTGAATCTCTTCGAAGCCATTTTTGCGTGTCTGAAAATTGAGTTTGAGGAGTGAGATTATCCTTGTTCTTGCTCTCTCTCTCTCTCTCTCTCTCTCTCTCTCTCTCTCTCTCTCTCCTCTCTCTCTCTCTCTCTCTCTCTCTCTCTTGGACGGACGGGCAAGCTAGCGGGGTCTTTGACAGAGAGAGAGAGAGAGAGAGAGAGAGAGAGAGAGAGAGAGAGAGAGAGAGAGAGAGAGAGAGAGAGAGAGAGAGAGGGCACATTATCACAACCATTGGAAAACAAAACGGTAAATCAAGCTGGCGTCTAACCCTGCGATAATGGGGGACTTATTATGATTATAAGATAGCAAGAGTACGCGGCAGTTAATGGTAAGAGGCGTCATTTGGTGCAGCGTTTCGGGCAGCAGGACGCGCCCCCTTCCAGCCCTAAGTAGAAGTTTGTGTTGTGAGCGCAAAATTACGAGCGGAAGGACAGACAAATGACTAAGGAGGGCCGCGTTTCTCAAGACAATGTGCATAATCGACGTGCAGACAATGCTGGGGTTTGTCTGTTGCGGGAATCATTCTTCCACGATGGACGGGCGGCGCGCAGGTAAGGGTGCGGTGCGATTCTCTCTTGTGATTGGAGTTAACCTAAGTGAGTATCATCTATGATTGGGTAATTGTCTCTAGCCAGTCCCCGGCGACCTGATCCCGCGGCGCAGCTCAGTAATACCTCCGTCCATGGCTGACAGATGGCGCAGCTATCCCGGACTGAGACATAATAAATAGCCAAGCCTTGTACTTTTGTTTCTATCAATACCAGTCTCGTGTGATTTAGTACAAGAAATTTTACAAAACTATAAATCCGGTTTTTATTGTGCTTCCAGGCATGATGGTGCTCTCTCTCTCTCTCTCTCTCTCTCTCTCTCTCTCTCTCTCTCTCTCTCTCTCTCTCTCTCTCTCTCTTACCATTTTCTTTTTCAATCGCTGTGATAATGTGATTCTCTCTCTCTCTCTCTCTCTCTCTCTCTCTCTCTCTCTCTCTCTCTCTCTCTCTCTCTCTCTCTCTCTCTGTGTGTGTGTGTGTGTGTGTGTGTGTGTGTGTGTGTGTGTGTGTGTGTTTGACAAATTTGGAAACACCTTAACCTTTTATTTCTTTTCTTTTCTTCTTTTTTTTTTCCCCCACTGAACTCTGACCGGCCTTGTGTGCACATAGAAGAAAAACGCACACGACTTACACGCACACACGCACACACGCACACATGATATTATAATTCTTTTCATCCTATTATTATTTGTGTGTGTGTGTGTGTGTGTGTGTGTGTGTGTGTGTGTGTGTGTGTGTGTATGTGTATGTGTGTGTGTGTGTGTGTGTGTATGTGTGTGTGTGTGTGTGTGCGTGTGTGTGTCAGCGCTTCCTCTTCACTACGCAACAAACTGAAACCTCTCTCTCTCTCTCTCTCTCTCAAGTAATATTTCCACTTTTCCACTATTTTTTAACACAGTCTTTAACATTACGTAATTAAATCTTTATCTCTGCTTTTATCAAATTATTACCTATTCTTCTCTCTTTCTTTCTCTTCCTCCCTTCTCCATCTCTTGCATATCACTTTCGTAACTTTCTTTCCATTTACAACTTCACTATAACTTCTCACAACGGTAATAACTCGGCGCAATGCAAACAACACATTTTCCAAACTCTCTCTCTCTCTCTCTCTCTCTCTCTCTCTCTCTCTCTCTCTCTCTCTCTCTCTCTCTCTCTCTCTCTCTCTCTCTCTCTCTCTCTCTCTCCCAAGGTCACGATTAATGTTTTTTTCAACGTAAACGCGTCAGAATTAAAATAGCATAAGAGTTGCTTTCTTGTATCCTGGACATAAATCTTTCACACTCCACGAGAAGATAAGGAGGAAAGAGACGACGAGGAGGAGGAGGAGGAGGAGGAGGAGGAGGAGGAGGAGGAAAAATCACATCCAGATAAGATTTTCGACAATTATATGACGAAATACTGAGTTGAAATTTCTCTGTAACTTTTTTTTTTTTTTTGGCTCGTAATAACAAAGACAGGGAGAGAAAGAGAGAGGGAAGGAGAGGGAGAGATAGAAAGAGAGATAGAAGGAGGACTGAGTGAGTGGCGGAGGAGGTGTTGTAAGGCCCACCACAATAAAGTTAGAACTATCTTTATTTCTTGTCTTGTCTTATTCATTGATGGTTGGGTGACGTTAGGTTACGTTAGGTTAAGTTAATGAAAAGTTAGGTTAGGTTAGGTTAGGTTAGGTTAGGTTAGGTTAGGTTAAGTTAGGTTAGGTTAAGTTAGGTTAAGTTAATGAAAAGTTAGGTTAGGTTATGTGGTTAGGTTAGGTTAGGTTACGTTTGGTTAGGTTAGGTTACGTTAGGTTACGTTAGGTTAAGTTAATGAAAAGTTAGGTTTGGTTAGGTTAGGTTACGTTAGGTTACGTTAGGTTACGTTAGGTTAGGTTAGGTTAGGTTAGGTTAAGTTAGGTTAAGTTAATGAAAAGTTAATCTATATTACATTAGATTACGATATATTTGGGTCGGCTATCTTAAGTGTTTAGGTTAGGTTAAGTTAATGGACTGATATGCTAAGTTTGGTAAACATTTATGTATACAGGTAAATAGGTGGGTAGACAGATCGTTATATCATGTTACGGTAAGAAAACTGGGCTATCTTCGGTATTCAGATAGGCTGGGTTAGGTTAATGGATCAATATGTAAAGTTTGGTATTTAGGTAAGTATTAGGTAGATTAAGTTAGGTTAGGTTAGATTAGATTAGGTTAGATTAGGTTAGGTTTGTTTAGGTTAGGTTTGTTTAGGTTAGGTTAGGTTAGGTTAGGTTAGGTTTGTTTAGGTTAGGTTAGGTTAGGTTAGGTTAGGTTATGTGATTAGATTAGGTTAGGTTATGTAGTTAGGTTAGGTTAGGTAGGGCTAGTTAGGTTAGGTTAGGTTATGTAGTTGGGTTAGGTTAGGTTAGATAGAGGTAGTTTAATTCTGCATATAGAAAGGATACAGTTGTTATAAGAATGTAGTTATGAACAGATGCTATGCTTATGAACAGTTGTTATAAGAATGAAGAGTTGTTATGCTTGTATTGCTTGTTTGTTATGCTTGTGTGCAGCTGCTATGAAGATGAACAGTTGAAAGGTTATGAACGATTGTTATAAAACGTACAATTGTTATGGTGAAGAGTTGTTATGAAGGGAGAGGCCTTGTAATGTTAATGGCTGGTTGTTATGTTCACGTACAGCGCTTATGAAAATGAACACCTGTTATAATCAAGTCCGTCCAGTTGTAACGATGAACACCTGTTATCGTCATGTACGTGGAGCTGTAGAAATGAACAGTTGCAATACTCGGGAGCAGTTAAGCTTACGTAGACTTATTATGCTAACGAGAAGCAGTCATGGTTTTTGAACAGCTGTTATGGAGATGAACACTTGCTACACTGACGAACAGTTGTGAAAATAAACAGAACTATGCTTATGAACACCTGCCGTGCTTGTGTGTGATCATGCAGGGCTCAGACTTAAGGAGGCGTTCACTCGTCAGGCGTAAGTTTATTTCACCCACAAGAAGTCACGGATTTCAACTGCAGAACACAAACTAAATGAAAAACAACAAGTATATTTACCCTTGCCGCGTTGCCAATCAGGTGACGCTGGCGACCACAGACATAAACACTGTATACATGAGTCAATTAATAAATACAACAAAAATTCTCACAAAACAAATGGACGGATGAATAAAAAATAAATAAGTAAAACCTCTAAGTAAATATATAATAAAAAGAGTCTGGCTAACTGTTTTCTTAATGCTTAATTATTTCTTATTTATAATTCTGATACAAACACATACTCTTCGTCAAAATATTTTTCTTATTAGGCAACAATCTTTGAGAGAGAGAGAGAGAGAGAGAGAGAGAGAGAGAGAGAGAGAGAGAGAGAGAGAGAGAGAGAGAGAGAGAGAGGTTGCCTGATCCTTATCCTCATGTAACACACGCACACACACACACACACACACACACACACACACACACACACACACACACACACACACACACACACACACACACACACACACACATACGCACGCA
>NC_087193.1:4724683-4727183 GCF_035594125.1 Scylla paramamosain | reverse complement strand
ACCATTAAAAGTTTTGCCAGATTATATTTATGCTTCGTATTACCCTTTCGCTTCCTTAGGACAAAGTTTCTACGCCTGCAATTACTCCACGAGACCTTCCCTTCCCTTCCCTTCCCTTCCCTTCACCTCACCTCTTGTAATGATAAGGGTGTGCTTGTGTGTGTATGTGTTTGTGTGTTTCCATAAGTACTTTTCTTTCCCTGGTTGCCTAGGTTCACACCCTGTCAATCCTGCCCTGACGTAGCTATGGGGTTGGCAGGGGTAGGGTAGGATAATATGGGTTGGGGTCTATGGGGATGCTGCAAGGGTATGGGTGGGTGTCTTGGCAGAGTAGAGATGGCGTGAGGGGAGAGAAACAGGGGGATGAAGGGAGGCCAAGAGAAAAACAGGCGAAGAAAAGACAGGGTAAAAGAAAAGTAAAGATGATAGAGAGAGAGGAAAGTGAAAGGGAAGATAAAGAGAGAGGCAAGTGAAAGGGAAGATAAAGAGAGGAAAGTGAAAGGGAAGATAGAAAGAGGCAAGAAAAGGAAGAGAAGGAAGAGAGAAAAAGAGAGGAAAGTAATATAACTCTTTTTCTCTCTCTCCCTCTCTCACACACACACACACTCTCTCTCTCTCTCTCTCTCTCTCTCTCTCTCTCTCTCTCTCTCTCTCTCTCTCTCTCTCTCTCTCTCTCTCTCTCTCTCTCCTCTAATTCTATCCCTAATATAAGATGAGGTATGAGGCAAAAAACAGTGTGTCAGTTCACCTCATATTTCAGCCTCATTCAGAAGGCCCACCACCACCACCACCACCACCACCACTAGTTTGCCCTATCCTTCCCCTTCACGAGCCTTCCCCACCTCCATACACTGACTCCCATCTCAGCTCCTCCTACCCTCACCCATCCCAGCTACTCATCCATTCCCCCATCTCTCCCCAATGCTGCCTCATCCTCCCCATCTTTCCCCATCACTACAACCTTTCCCATCCCCTGTTCCCTGCCTCACCTGCCCTTCCAGCCCCTCCTCACCTCGTCCCTACCTGGCGTCCTGACTCCCTTCCCTGCTATTAACCTTTCCTGCGCACCTGGTCTTGGTTACATCATCTGAGCGCCGCGCTGGGTCCGTCTCACCTGCCTCACCTCAACTCACCTGGACCCTCTAACATTGCGTAACTTTCAGTAGGTGACTCAAGCAATCACTTAACCTAACTTAACCTAACCTAACATAATCTAACCTGGCTTAACATAAATCTAACCTAGCCTAACCTAACGTAACTTAACCTAATGAAACCTAGCCTAACCTAACCTCACCTAACCTAGCTTACATAACCTCAACTAACCTAGCTTAATTAACCTAGCCTAACCTGACCTAACGTCCATACCTGACGATTAATTAAGGACGCAATTCACGTGACCTTTGCGTTGTCACCTGGTGCTCGCCTAATGTCAGTCCGTGCAGGTAACCTAATCATTTACCTGTCCTCACCTTTCTTCATCACCTGTGCTCGTAACTCGCCCAGTCTAACGTAACCTTCCTCATTCCACCTGCTCACCTATTTAAGCCAGGTAGCTTCCTCTTCACCTGTCCACGGTAACCCATGTAGTCAATCACCTATATTCACCTTCCTTCTTCACCTGCGCCTGTACTTATAACACTCTTAAAGTTACATCCCAGTGCTTCTAACTCACTAGGCGTAACCTTCTCATTCCACCTACTCCTCTATTGAAGCTAGGTCACTTCTCGTTTCACCTGTCCACGGTAACCTGTGACCTGTAACTTCCTGGTTTACCTGTACCCACCTTCCTTTTGTCACCTGTGCTTCTAACTCACTCGCTGTAACCTTCCTCATTCCCCCTGCTCATCTATTGAAGCCAGGTCACTTCCTCCTTCACCTGTCTCCCCCCCACCCCGCACCACTTCCCCCGCCGCGCCAATCGCTCCCCGCGTCACCTGAGACCTTCCTGCTAGGGTACAATTCATCGTTTAAACACCAAGGGCGCTGCCGGGAGTCCTGAAGTCAGGCGGCTAAATTGCGGATTCCAAAGAGCGGGGACTAGAAAAATGTGGATCGTAAAGACAGGAGGCTAAAAAATTGAGGATGCTAGAGAAGGACCTTGATAAATAAATGACTGAATAAATAAAAATGGGACGAAAAGTGGATCCTAAACAGATACAAAAATAGATAGACACACAGACAGATAGATAGAGAGATAGACAGATAGATGGATAGGTAGATAAAGAAAATAATAGTCATGACAATAAGAGAAAGACAGCGAAATATAAAATGAATAAATAAGTACACAGATTATCAGGAAGGAAAAATCGAGTGAAATTGTGAGTGAGATGAGATGAGATAAGTAAATGTAAGTAGAGGTAAGTGACGGGCAGATGTGTGGAGAGGAAGAGGGTACGAGAAAATACATGAAGAACAAGAACAACAACAAAATCAACAACAACAACAACAACAACAACAAGAGGAAGCTGCAAGGAAAGAAAATAGACGAGTTAAATTGAGT
>NC_087193.1:4704683-4707183 GCF_035594125.1 Scylla paramamosain | reverse complement strand
TCTTAAGTTGAGTTATATTCTGTGACCTTCCCATGCTGACCTTACGAACCTTCCTTCTTTGGTCTTGTACTTCCAGCCATCCAGTATTTTTGTTGAGTCTGTGACCTTCCAGATCTTCCGTCCTAACATTATAAGTGCCACCCATCTAAAAGGTCGTTTGCTTCCAGTAAATGGTATTCTGTGACCTTCCAAATCTTCTTTTTATCGTCCTTACTGTCAATTATCTCACACTCGACCATCCAAAAAGCGTTATCTTTCCCCCTTGTTATCCTGTGACCTTCCAAACCTTCCTTCATCCTTACTGCGAACCCTTCTGCCAATTTGACTCCTATCCTGTGACCTTCCAAGCCTTCCTACACCCTAACTGTTAACCAACCTGTGTCTCGACCATCCATGTTCGCTCTCTTTCTCCTTAATTGCTATTTTGTGGACCTTCCAAAACTTCCCTTTCTCTATTCCGAATCCGAACCATCCAAAAGTGTTCCGGTTCTCCAAGACTCCTATCCTGTGACCTTCCAGCTCTTCATTCCTCCCTTACCGCCAACCATTCCGTATTCTGAGTGACCTGACCATCCATATTTGCTCTCGTCATTCCCGATTCCTACCCTGAGACCTTACAAGCTCTCCTTTTCTTGTCCTCCGTCACTGCCATCCATACTGACCTTACAAATCCTCCCTTTTATTATCGGTTACTAGCAATTCACACCGCTGACCTTCCAAAGCCATCCTGTCTCTCTCACTATCCAAAATTCTACTTGTCCCCTCACATTTCCAACCATTCTAACCTTCCAGACCACCAACAAGCTCAGCCCTTTTCTCTCCATTACCTATTATTAAAACCTTCCAAAATTTTCCTTTATCTCCAAGAACCATCCGGACTCTCTAAACCTTTCCTTCCTCTCCGCTACCAACCATCCTAAACTTTGCAACATCCAACAAATCTCTCTCCTTGTCTTCCCACTAACCATCCATCGTGACCTTCCAAAACCCTTCTCTCCTTGTCCTCCCTCCCAACCCTGCAACCCTTCACCACCCTCCCTTCCCCCCACTCGTCCCACTCCCACTCCTAAATATAAGCGCTTTTTACCTTCCGTTTTCTTCGCCCTGCGTGAGTAACGAAGCCGTGCCACTTTGCTGACCAACCAGACGAGGATCCCTGCCCTGCGATACTCCGGGCGATGAGGCTTAGCTCTGTTTACATCCCCAGTTTATAACATTGAGATCCGGGAATATGCAAGGCAGTTCACACCAATATTTCGACTGCAGAGAGAGAGAGAGAGAGAGAGAGAGAGAGAGAGAGAGAGAGAGAGAGAGAGAGAGAGAGAGAGAGAGAGAGAGCGTGTGTGTATTATATAGACCTATAAGTATACAGAGTGAAAAGGACCACTAGTTTAAAAGCCATTACGGTGTTGGGTACTCGAAAAGGTAAAACACGGTTGCAAAAGTGAGTGTTTTTCAGGAACTGCGATCATAAACTGTGTGTGGGGGACTGGCTGGCGGTGCATGCTGGGTGAGAGAGAGAGAGAGGGTGAGGGAGAGGGAGGGTGAGAGGGTGAGGGAGAGGGTGGCTGGCATGGCGTGAGTGGGTGGGAAGGCAGAGTGAGCTTGAATGTTGTTTCGATTGGGTGGTGTGGATGAAATAAGTGGATGATTGGGTGAGTGGGGACGAGATGGCTGTGGGTGGGTGTAGATTGGGTGGAGGATGAAATGGATGAGCTTTACGTGTACAATGGGTGGAGAGTGGATTATGTGGATGTATAGTGGAGGATGAATAGACCCATATCTCTCTATGAAGCCATCCACATGCATACAAACTCTATCATACACAGGCCTTATCCACCAAGCCATCCACTTCCATACATCTTTCCAGCTATATCCACTACACGCTAAAATCCTATCCACATTTAACCATACAAGACATCCACAGCCATACACCTTCCATACCGTCCATACAAAGTTAATTATACACCCACGCCTCATCATTTTCCTCAGTGGACCATACATAGGCCTATATACTCAAATATCCACACTTATCCACCCAAATCCACATCCACACACCAGACAAACCCATAGACTATAACATCCACCCACACTCATCTAACCCACCCTATCCAGTCACTCCACCCACACATATCCACACACATCCACACACAATCCACACCCCTCCACGTACACCATAGACAAACCTATAGATTCTAACATCCACCTACACTCATCCACCCCATCCTATCCACACCACCCACTCCACTCACTCCACCCATCCACCCACACCCTCACTCCACAGCAGGGACCGCCACAGCCAAGCCCCGCCCAAGTTACTTCAACTCCACCCCTTGCATCTAATCCCACCCACCCTGACCCCGCCCACGCACCACCCCACGCCCCGCCCACGCACCATCGCACTCCCCGCCCACCTGCCCACCTGCCCACCTGCCCTACAGTCCTTGAAAACTCCAGGGAAGTCATTAAGTTAGGTTAATGTAAATTTGGTGTAAATATT
>NC_087193.1:4669683-4697183 GCF_035594125.1 Scylla paramamosain | reverse complement strand
GAAGAAGAGGAGGAGGAGGAGGAGGAGGAGGAGGAGGAAGAGGTAATGGAAGAGACGAAAAATTAATCTTACCAACCATCCATTCACTCCTATCCTTCCCTCAACCATCCTTATCCTCACCATCCACTACCTATTCCCTCCACCAGCCATCCTTATCCTCACCACCCACCTGTTCCCTTCCCCACCCACCCACTCACCTATCTCTCCTCACCCTCCTATCCCGTCCCTCCTGTCTTTCACTCATCCACCCATCCACCTATCTTCCCCTCCCTTATCCACCCATCCACCTACTTATCTCCCTATCTCACCCTTCCACCTACCTATCCTCTTCCTTTACCCGTCCAGTCACCTATTTTTCTCTCACCCATCTATCTCCCTATCTTTCCCCTCCCTCACTCTTCCACCTATCCATTCACCTACCATCTCTCTCTCATCTCCCCATCCCTCCCCATGCACTTACTCCCCTCCAGCGGGCACCACTATAAATCCCAACACAACATAGGCGACACACACACACACACACACACACACATAGACACACACACACAGACACACGCGGCCATAAACATCACATTGTCAAGCTTCTAATCAACTTCCGAGGTAAAAATGACAGTGATGCTATTACGGGGGCGCATTAAAAGAACAATCCTGCCACGAGGGAAGCGATCACCATTGCAAATCGTGGGAAATTAATGGTGATATCAATGGGAACTTAGTTTTTGTTCTGTTTTTGTGTCTGTTATATTCGTGTTTACTTATTTATTCATTTATTTTGGGTATACGTATACATCCACTATCGAAAGAAATAAAAGGAAATTTGGGGAAAACCGTATAGCGTCCTTGTTATTTTTTGTTATTATATAAGTACACGTGTTGTAAAAAGAAATTAAAAGGAAATTAGAAAATGTGGATAATATTCTTCATCTGATTCCTATATAGGATGAAAAGTAATAATAATGATTTTGACAGTAATTAGTGAACAGAGGACGTGTGTGAGATAACCCAGGAGGAGGAGGAGGAGGAGAAGGAAGAGGAGCAACACAAAGGAAGAACAGACAGTAGCAGACTTGTTGGTCCTTACGAGACTGTTTGTGAGAATATAGTGAGAGAGAACCAGGATGTGATAGACAAATAGGATACCATAAGAAGAAGAGGAGGAGGAGGAGGAGGAGGAGGAGAAGGAAAATACGAGTAAGGTGTGTGTGTGTGTGTGTGTGTGTGTGTGTGTGTGTGTGTGTGTGTGTGTGTGTGTGTGTGTGTGTGTGTGTGTGTGTGTGTGTGTGTGTGTGTGTGTGTGTGTGTGTGTGTGTGTGTGTGTGTGTGTGTGTGTGTGTGTGTGTGTGTGTGTGTGTGTGTGTGTGTGTGTGTGTAGGTGGGTAGGTAAGGAAGAATAAATAAATTAGATGATAGTAGGAGGCTCGGGGGGAGAGAGAGAGAGAGAGAGAGAGAGAGAGAGAGAGAGAGAGAGAGAGAGAGAGAGAGAGAGAGAGAGAGAGAGAGAGAGAGAGAGAGAGAGAGTGTCTACCTCGCCATCACTCACAGATGGGAAGAGTTGGGGAAGGGGGAGGGGAGAGAGGGGGGGTGATGCTGTAACGTGGTGAGCAGCGTCGCCCCTCCCCAGGTGGTCCAGACTCCCTGTGGTTACCTGCTGTGTTACCTTCCCCCATCCTCCTCCGTTCCCCCCGCCCCCTTACCTGTTCCACCTGCATCACTCCTTCACCCCCTCCTGCTCCCTTACCTGTCTTTCTTCTTACTTCCCCCCCCACTCTCTCTCTCTCTCTCTCTCTCTCTCTCTCTCTCTCTCTCTCTCTCTCTCTCTCTCTCTCTCTCATCCCTGCTTTCTGTCCATCTGTCTGTTATCCTCTTCCTTTCCCTCTCTTTCTTTATGTATTTTTTTTCTATCTTCGTTTTCTTACTCTTTTTCCACACCTGTTATTTTTTTTCTCCTTTTTTTCTTCCCTTCTTTCTTGTACACTTGTCCTCATTAATCTTTTTTTCTCTCCTCCTTTCTCTCAATTTCATTATTATTCCTTTTTGTTCCTCCCTTTTCCTTCTCCACACCTGTTTTTCTCCTCCGTTTCCTCCCCCTTTTCCTCAATATCTGCTTCTTCCCCTCCTTTTTTCCCATCTCTGTTATTCCTCCCTTTTCCTCTCTTTTCTTTCCCCAAACGTATTTTTTTTCCTCTTTCTTTTCTTTCCACTCATCTTCACATCTTTCATTTTTCCCTTTCACCTTTCTTTTCCCTTTCAGCGCATTATTCCTTCCTTTCTTCCCCTTTTCCTTTCCTTCATTTTTTTTTTCCTCCACACCTATTCTTTCCTTGTTCCTCTTTGCCATTATCCTTTCCCCTTCCTTCTCCTCATTCCTTCTCATTCCTATCTCTAGTTCTTTTCTTCCTTCTCATCCTTCACCTTCTTCTACCTATTCCTTCCTTGTATACTTGTAACAGCAGCAGTAACAACAACAATAATAACAACAACAACAACAACAACAACAACAATAACGATAATAATTGCAGACAGGCGTGGGATCAGCTGCTGAATGACTACAACAAACAGCGCAACGTGTACCCGCGCACTCGACGCCAGCTGCAGGTAAGGCGCCCACACCTACAGCCACCCCTATGCTCACTCATATATCCACCCAGTCAGGCTGGGTTAGGTTAGGTTAGGTTAGGTTAGGTTAGGTTAGGTTAGGTTAGTCAGGTTAGAGTATATCAAATTTGGTAAGGTGAGGTTAGGTTAGGTTAGGTTAGGTTAAGTCAGGTTAGGTTAGGTTAAGTTAGGTTAGGTTAGGTTAGGTTAGGTTAGGTTAAGTCAGGTTAGAATATATCAAATTTGGTAAGGTGAGGTTAGTAAATCATTGAATAAACCAATTAAATCCCCCGTCAGTGACACAAAGACAGGTGACGTGACGCAGGCAGGTGACGGGGTGATGTGGGCCAGGTGAGGCGAGGTGAGAGGGTTTCAAGAACGTATCCATAATGCCAGTGATACTTTAACAAGAATTTTACATCATCCACGTGAAATTCATCGCTAGGAACACAACTCCCCATCTCCGTGACCTTTGAAAACAGTGCTGACGAGAGAGAAAAGAGTACAAGGTGAGATGAGGTGAGGTGAGGTGAAGCCAGGTGAGGTAAGAACTAATGATGTTGTCTTTTCTCAGGTGTTGTGGCGAGACGAGAAATTCAGAGCGAAGAAGAGATGTCGGAAGGAGCAGGTGTGTGTGTGTGTGTGTGTGTGTGTGTGTGTGTGTGTGTGTGTGTGTGTGTGTGTGTGTGTGTGTGTGTGTGTGTGTGTGTGTGTGTGTAATAATAATAATAATAATAAACGGTTTATTATTTAGGCAGTTAACAAACTGAAAATGTACATAGTGGGTGGGGAAAAACTTAACATTAATCCTAAAGGTGTGTGTGTGTGTGTGTGTGTGTGTGTGTGTGTGTGTGTGTGTGTGTGTGTGTGTGTGTGTGTGTGTGTGTGTGTGTGTGTGTGTGTGTGTGTGTGTGTGTGTGTGTGTGTGTGTGTGTGTGTGTTACTGCATTAATATGATCTCATTCTTTTTACTCAAGTTTTTGGTGTGTGTGTGTGTGTGTGTGTGTGTGTGTGTGTGTGTGTGTGTGTGTGTGTGTGTGTGTGTGTGTGTGTGTGTGTGTGTGTGTGTGTGTGTGTGTGTGTGTGTCACTACTTAAATATCCTTCACGCAGACATCAGAGGACGATAAAATAGCAGCAGAAGAAAGAGGCGGAAGGGAAGACAACGAAGAAGAGGAGGAGGAGGAAGAGGAGGAGCCAGGAGGAGGAGGAGGAGGAGGAGGAGGAGGAGGAGGAGGAGGAGGAGGAGGAGGAGGAGGAGAAGGAGGAGGAGGAGGAGGAGGCAGTCTTCTCGCGCCCCTACTCACAATCATTAAGCGGGAACACGAGGCCTTCACCGCCGCCGCCGCTGCCCAGAGCCGCCCCTGCCCCTCTGAAGGCCCCTCCCCCTCCTCCACCACCCCCAGCGCCCTCCATCTCTCCCCGGCAGCGTCGCCCCAGTACGCCATGAACTCCACGGGTATGTCATTGTCTTGCCTCTCATTGTTATTGATATCAAACGGTCTATAAGGTTTATGCAGCAACTGTGCTGTCTCTTCTGTTCCTCTCTCATTATCTGCTGTATTCTTTATATATTCTTTGTGTGTTATCTACATCTTAGCTGTAGTGGAGATTATTGCGGGTTTTTAGGGATGTTTTCACGATTCTGGTTATAGTCTGACAAGGGTTCTCAGTCATGTGTGCACATCAACCCTAAGGACACGACTCCTCTCCGTGGCCCTTGAGAACAGTCCTGACGAGGGAGCAGAGCATTTAAGAATACGACCTTGTGTCTCCCCTGCTTACCCTGCCAGAGGAGGAAGGACCCCCCAGCCCCCTGCCGGTGGAGACGCAGCTGGAGTCCTGCAGCAGTGACTCCCCCCTTATCAAGCAGGAGGAAGAGGAGGAGGAGAAGGAGACGGAGGAGGAGCCCTCACTTCCCCGCCTCCTCCCAGGGTGGGGGGCGCGGCTGTCCCCGCAACGCTGGCCCCTCGCCAACGGCCCCGCCACGCACTCCCCCGCCAGCGAGGCCAGGGAACGCGAATATCACAAGTAGGTCTTCCGCCACCCTCGCCTCCGTCAGAGACACTCCTGGGGCGCCGCTCTGTCTGTCGCTGTCGACCTATTTCTGTCCTTTCTGCTTTCGGCTGTGCCTATATGTTTTTCCTCTTCTTTTGTCTATATTTGCTTGTGTGTTCTTCCTGCCTTCAACCGCTTGTTTGTGTGTCTGCTCGTTCGCTGAGTCTCATAGATGTGGCATGCATTCATCTACTTGTCTAATTGTCTGCCTGCGTACACATCCGTCCAT
Source organism: Scylla paramamosain (assembly GCF_035594125.1). Classification (NCBI taxonomy): domain Eukaryota; kingdom Metazoa; phylum Arthropoda; class Malacostraca; order Decapoda; family Portunidae; genus Scylla; species Scylla paramamosain. The sequence continues at coordinate 4,692,302 of NC_087193.1, read as the reverse complement.
CTGTCTGCCGTCCGCTGCGTGTGTGCCGCCATGTCTCTTCTATTAAACATAATTCTTTTTGTTAATATTTTTTTTTTTTTCAATATAACATTTTCATGGCATTTCTTCTTTAGTGTGAAATTTTCCTACATTTTTTACAGGAAAACTTAATAATCTGCCTTTTTTTCCCTATTCCATTACTTTCCGTTAACCTTTTTTTTTTTTCAGAAGTACCTTCTTATGCACCATGTTCACTACCCAGTCTGTCTTTAACCTTTACAACCCTAACCTAACCTCACAGAACCACAACCTAACGTAAATTAGCAGACCTCCTCTCAACCTCACCTAACTTGACAGGGCCCGCATGGCACAACTTCGGGAGGAGGGGACGGCGCGACTAAGACTGCTGGAAGCGGAGCTGGCCCTGCACCACCAGGAGCGGCACATCCGTCAGCAGGAGCACCAGCTGAGGATGCAGATACTCATGGAGAGGCTGAGAAGGATGCGGGAAGGACGCGTGGTGGATGAACAGTAGTAATATCCTTCACTCCTTCACCCTTTCTTCACTGGCATCCTTCACTGCTTCGTCTTTCCTTCCTTACTTTGCTTTCATCCTTTCCTCATCTTTTCTCACTCTCCTTTCTACCAATGATACCCTTCACTCCTTCGCCCTTCCTTCTTTGACATCCTTCACTGCTTCTCTTTCATCTTTTCTTCATCTTTCCTTCCTTACTTTGCTTTCATTCTTCATCTTCCTTCATCACTCTCCTACCTTCCCCCATCCTTCCCTCTCTTCCTTCATCTTCTCTTCCTCTCCTTCCTTCCCTCCTTCATGTCAAATCACGTATCATTTCACCTTCCTAATCTGTCACTTCCTCCTCCTTCATCTCTTCCTCATTATCCTTCCTCTCTCTCCTTCTTCTCCTCCCTCCTTCTCTCACCTTTCCTCTTTCATGTCCAAGCACTCATTATTTCACCTTTCTCATCTATCACTTCGTCTTCCTTCATCCTTTCCTCTTCACCCTCCCTACCTCATCTTTCATCTTCTATAACGTCTCTTCTCTGCCTTCCTTCCTTCCTCCTTCATTTAGCTTCCTTGGCTTCCTTTCTCTTCATCTTCCCTCCTTCCTCATTCATTGCTTTTCCTGCCTTTCTCCTTTACTTTCTTTCTTTTATCACTTTGTTTTTCTTTCCTCGCCTTATTTTCGCATTCCTTCTTGATTTTTTTTCTCTCATTCTCTTCATTTATCTGTCATTTAGTTTTCATTCCTTCATTTTCCCTCCTTCATTTTTTTACTCAATCACCTCTTTTTTTTCTTTTCTCTTTATACCTTCTTTATCACTTCTCTCCTTCCTTCATCTCTCTCTCTCTCTCTCTCTCTCTCTCTCTCTCTCTCTCTCTCTCTCTCTCTCTCTCTCTCTCTCTCTCTCTCTCTCTCTCTCTCTCTCTCTCTCTCCATCCTTCCGTTACCTGTAGATGCTTCCCTTCCTTCCTCCCTCCCTCCCTCTCCTCTTACTCCTTCATCTCATCTCTTCGTTCTCTTCCTCCCTTTCTTCTTTCCTTCACTACACACATCCCTATATAACGCATTCTTCATTAATTCACTTTCATTATTCAATCTTCACTTCATCATCATCTCTTTTACCACCCCCCTCTCTCTCTCTCTTTCTCCTAGATAATTTTCCTTCTCCCATTCTTTCTATCATTCTTCTCCTCCTTCTATCATCGCTTTCTTTCTTTTCTTCCATCATCCCTCCTCTTCTGCCATTCTTCTCTTTCCCTCTACCATTCCTCCTCCTCTCCTTTTATCATAACCTTTTCTCTCCGTCTCTATCATCCTTCTCCCTCTTCTATCATCTCTCTCTCTCCTATTACCTCTCTTCCTCTCCATCTATCATCCCTCTCCCTCTTCCTTCTATCATCCCTCTCTCTACCACTATCTCTTCCTCCTCTTCCTCTCACCCCCTCACCACATCACACTCACAAACTACAATATAATTCAACAAAGCATTCTAGTCAACGATCGATACACTGACTGGCTACCTACCAAACTACCTAACTTACCTACCTACGTTAAATAAAGCTAATAACCATACATCATCTGCCTCCTACACGTATATTACATTTATAAAAGAAGCCTGCCGCCGGCCGATCATTTTCCCTTTGGCTCCCTGGAATATAATGAATGCAAAATAAACACTAAGATACGTTGCCTGAAATTATACATTCCTATCCTCCTCCCCCTACCACACACACACACACACACACACACACACACACACACACACACACACTCTCTCTCTCTCTCTCTCTCTCTCTCTCTCTCTCTCTCTCTCTCTCTCTCTCTCTCTCTCTCTCTCTCTCCTACACCAACCCTAAGGACGCGTCTGATTAAACTAGCGCTGTGTTGTGATATCCTGTGGACTCCTCCAGCGCCACTCCTTAAGGATGACGAAGGCGGGAACTAAAAGATGGACAAACAATATTAAGTCCACGCGCTGTTCACTGATAAATACAGTGATCTCACGTATTTTCAAAGGTTCTGTATGGGGTAACCCTGTACTATATGACGGCGGAGCAAGAAAAGAAAAACAAAGTGAAAAGAAAATACTGAAGTAGCCTAACAGCAAATATCTATAAAACTGTACATCACGGTCATTCTCTCTCTCTCTCTCTCTCTCTCTCTCTCTCTCTCTCTCTCTCTCTCTCTCTCTCTCTCTCTCTCTCTCTCTCTTGATGGCTTCTTGCTGCTTCCATTACGTTCTTATCTGCTCATGTATTTCTTTATATATATATATATATATATATATATATATATATATATATATATATATATATATATATATATATATATATATATATATATATATATATATATATATATATATATATTTTTTTTTTTTTTTTTTTTTTTTTTTTTTTTTTTTTCCATAGTGTTCTAACCTCACTAACAGCAAGAATACTTTAAGACTGAAATAGCTATCAACAAGAAAAACAAGCTAAGTAACGTCAGAGTAACTCTGGTTGTGTTAGGCTAATTATGCCAGTTAGGTTATGGTGGAATTATGTTAGGCGAGGATAGGTTCAATATTAGGGTGTGTGCAGTGGACAAAATAAGTGTACAGTACAGTGTTCACACACCCGCCACACATAAATAACCTCAAACTCACAAAGTAGGGCAAAAACAATGCATGCAACACTAGGCCGGTCACCGCCACACATCACGGCAACACATCGCCGCGGCCACAAACATAAACAAACTCCAATCCCCACAAAACAAAGCAAAACACAACAAAAAGAACTTTCAACTTACAATAACCATAATTGGCAGTCAAATCTCGAAGCACGTGGGCTTAATACCCCACGTAGAGGGACACCATACAGAGGCAATTATATATAATTAGACAGGAGTTGGTGGGCTGGCAAACATTACAACTTATTTATTAGTAGTTTAGTTAGTTCATTTATTTTTATTAATTCATTTGCTATTATAATTCCATTTGAAGACAGGTTTAGAAACACTGGCCTAAGTCTGGATTCATCAAACTTATATTACCAACTAGACCCTACAGATGACCGCAGCAACCCGCCAACTCCAGCAGGATACAAAAACAAGGAATTATTAACTCACAGTTCCACGTCTTGCTGCACCAGGTCCTCACAGCAGTCAGCACTCCTTCACAGCTTCACAACGGTACTCAAAGCCACGGGAACATGGCATAACCACTGAAATAAGTCTCCTTACCAAGGATTCAAATGGGCGAGATGCTCGCCGCGCAAAGGCAGCGCCGCTGTCGTGCAAATTCAAATTAAAATTCTAACGAAATCCTTGTGCTGCGAAAATATTAACGATTTGGCCTGCAGATGGATAAAATTCAGTCATCACTCATAGTAGTGTGGCTAAAGTGCGATTTTTTCATCTCACGCTGGTTTTTAATCTCATTTATACTGCCAAGATGGGTATTTGATCATGCTCTGCAATGTACCGTTCGAATAAGGTTGTCCTTTATTCACTTTCCTAAGCATCCTAAGAACTTAGAAGTGAGGTGACTTTTGTACACTCTGGAGTGTCTCCTTACTTTGTATGATCAACTCATAATGTATCTGAGGTCTGTGTCATTAGTATTTCATGTGACAGGCTACAGATCGGTCTAATTTTTTTTTTTTTTTCTTATGTAGGAGGGACACTGGCCAAGGCCAACAAAAATCCAATAAAAAAAAAATGCCCGCTGAAATGCCAGTTCCATAAAAGGGTCAAAGCAGTGGTCAAAAATTGATGGATAAGTGTCTTGAAACCTCCCTCTTGAAGGAATTCAAGTCATCGTCATTCAGAAGAGCAGTTAGCATGAAAATAGCGGTAGAAGACAGCTAGAGATGCAACATTGCGGCGGTGAAAGAGAGGCTGAAGACAGTCAGTTAGAGGAGAGGAGTTGATGAGACGAAAAGCTTTTGATTCCATCCTGTCTAGAAGAGCAGTATGAGTGGAACCCCCCAGACATGTGAAGCATACTCCATGAATGGACGGATAAGGCCCTTGTACAGAGTTAGCAGCTAGGGGGTGGTGAGAAAAACTGGCGGAGACGTCTCAGAACACCTAACTTCATAGAAGCTGTTTTAGCTAGAAATGAGATGTGAAGTTTCCAGTTCAGATTATAAGTAAAGGACAGACCAAGGATGTTCAGTGTAGAAGAGGGGGACACTTGAGTGTCATTGAAGAAGAGGGGATAGTTGTCTGGAAGGTTGTGTCGAGTTGATAGATGGAGGAATTGAGTTTTTGAGGCATTGAACAATACCAAGTTTGCTCTGCCCCAATCAGAAATTTTAGAAAGATCAGAAGTCAAGCGTTCCCTGCATGAAATGTTTCCCTCCTGAAGGGTTGGATGTCTATGAAAAGACGTGGAAAAGTGCAGGGTGGCATCATCAGCATAGGAGTGGATAGGATAAGAAGTTTGGTTTAGAAGATCATTAATGAATAATAAGAAGAGAGTGGGTGACAGGACAGAACCCTGAGGAACACCACTGTTAATATATTTAGAAGAACAGTGACCATCTACCACAGCAGCAATAGAACGGTCAGAAAGGAAACTTGAGATGAAGTTACAGAGAGAAGGATAGAAGTCGTAGGAGGGTAGTTTGGAAATCAAAACTTTATGCCAGACTATCAAAAGCTTTTGATATGTCCAAGACAACAGCAAAAGTTTCACCAAAATCTCTAAAAGAGGATGACCAAGACTCAGTAAGGAAAGCCAGAAGATCACCAGTAGAGCAGCCTTGACGGAACCCATACTGGCGATCAGATAGAAGCTTGTGAAGTGATAGATGTTTAAGAATCTTCCTGTTGAGGATAGATTCAAAAATTTTAGATAGGCAGGAAATTAAAGCAATAGGACAGTAGTTTGAGGGATTAGAACGGTCACCCTTTTTAGGAACAGATTGAATGTAGGCAAACTTCCAGCAAGAAGGAAAGATAGATGTTGACAAACAGAGCTGAAAGAGTTTGACTAGGCAAGGTGCAAGCAAAGAGGCACAGTTGTGGAGAACAATAGGAGGGACCCCATCAGGTCCATAAGCCTTCCGAGGGTTTAGGCCAGCAAGGGCATGGAAAACATCATTGTGAAGAATTTTAATAGGTAGCATGAAGTAGTCAGAGGGTGGAGGAACAGGAGGAACAACCCCAGAATTGTCCAAGGTAGAGTTTTTAGCAAAGGTTTGAGTGAAGAGTTCAGCTTTAGAAATAGATGTGATAGCAGTGGTGCTATCTGGTTGAAATAAAGGAGGGATGGAAGAAGAAGCAAAGTTACTGGAGATATTTTTGGCTAGATGCCAGAAGTCACAAGGAGAGTTAGATCTTGAAAGGTTTTGACACTTTCTGTTAATGAAGGAGTTTTTGGCTAGTTGGAGAACAGACTTGGCATGGTTCTGGGCAGAAATATAAAGTGCATGAGATTCTGGTGGTAGAAGGCTTAAGTACCTTTTGTGGGCCACCTCTCTATCATGTATAGCACGAGAACAAGCTGTGTTAAACCAAAGTTTGGAAGGTTTAGGTCGAGAGAAAGAGTGAGGAATGTACGCCTCCATGCCAGACACTATCACCTCTCTTATGCGCGCAGCACACAAAGACGGGTCTCTGACATGGAAGCAGTAGTCATTTTAAGGAAAATCAGCAAAATATCTCCTCAGGTCCCCCCAACTAGCAGAGGCAAAATGCCAGAGGCACTTGTCTGAGTACAGGCAGCAACTAGGGAAGCACAAATCATCTCTCCAGCTGGTTCAGGAAAGCCAAAGCTGGTGGTGATTGAAGTCTCCAAGAATGGAGATCTCTGCAAAAGGGAAGAGGGTCAGAGGTTGCATGACATTGTGACCAAGCTTTTCATGGTCATTCCTTAATTCAACCTCATAAATTTTCATGCAGTTATGTGTGGTGTGAGAACTGTTGCAGTGTGGAATTCCCTGCCACAGTGTATTATCTTGCCCATCATGCCAACATTCAAATCCACTCTGCATCAATATCTTTGCAATATACTTAAGTATTATGGTAAACATTCTATTAGAAGCAGAATTAGGTACAGATTTGATTTCCAGACATGGCCCTTCAGATCACATATTGGGGCAGCCAACTGAGCCTGTGAATGCTGACTCCTGCATACTTAATCTGTCCAGGGCCCTAATGCCATTACATATGACTTAGGACCAATCTTGTAATTAAGCCTGGTAATTACTGACCAACCAGATATCAAAGATAGGATTTTCTCTGTGATTTTATATAACATTGGACACTATGTCAAGTATGAATTAAGACACACACAAGATTCACAGTGCTGTCCTTAATTCAAGGATGACAGCATGATGTGTTGTTAAGCAAATTCACAAAAGAGTTTCAAGAGATGATTTTATGTAGTTATGCAGACAAAAATATATATAGTGTTGAGGATGAATATGAAGAAAACAAAAGCATTCAATAACTTTATACCAGACAAATTAAAGCCGAGAAGGAAGTCACATAATGTCTTCAGGCATATACAGCATTTGTTTTAGGGGAAAAAAAAAATTGAGCCTAGGCCATGAAAAAGAAATCAGCAGGAGGATAAAGTAATAGGATGGATTGCCTTCAAGAAAGCATACAGTGTAATGAAGAGTAATCTCCAACCCTCAACAAAAAGAAAAGTATGTATGTAGGTAACCAGTGTATTTTACCAGTTCTAATATATGGGTCACAGAGTTGGAGCCTCACTAAAGGCCATACAACAAAACTAAGGAACACACAAAGAACAATGGAAAGAATAAGGTTTGAAATAACAGGGAGAGATAAGAAAAGAGCTTCGTGGATTAGAGAGCAAACTGAAGTAGAGGATCCCTTAGCTTCAATCAAAGGAAAAAAATCAAGTTAGGGAGGACACATGATGCATCAAACATGTGACAGATGGACAATTAGAACCACAGAATGACAACCAAGACATATAAAAAGGAGGTGAGGAGGCAAAGGACAAGATGGAGATAAGAAGTTTTGTTGGGATTGCTTAGACAATGAGAGCAAGTGACAGAGATGAATGCTGAATGTGGAAGAGGAGAGAGCCTGAGATTGGGGCATTATGGGAGTGTTAATATACTAGGGGAATTAAATGAGGCAAGTATAATGAAGAAAGAGGTGCAGACAGCAGTAAAGGAGATGAAAAGTGGAAAAGTACTAAGTCTGGATGGATGTGCAGTGGAGTGTTTGAAGGCAGGTGGGGTCGGTGTCCTAGAGTGGTTAATTAGATTGTTCAGTGTTTTCTGACTGATAGATAGCATAAAGGAGGCTTAAAGGGAAGAGAACTGACACTAGAGCATAGTAAAATTATTGTGTATGACACAAGTGAATGGAAAGCAGTTAAGTGCATGAAGACTGATGTGCCCCAGTGCTCTCCGAGGAAGGTGCCACATGTCGATAACCCCTCACAGGTGCAGAGCGTGTGGGAGTGGTAGGGGAGAGTTCTTACTAAGAAGGAGCCTTGTTCTGGACCAAACTGTTCAAGCTGTGTGACTGATCGCCATGAAGTGAGAGCAAGAATACTTTCTCTTCTGCGTCAGAGGCAAAGGGGTTAAGAGAGAGGTGTGAATGAGTGTCAGTGTGAAAGTTGTGTGCCTTGTCACGGCCACTCCTCTTTTAGGGAGACAGCTTTGGTATATGTATGTATGTATATGTATTTACAGAAAGTTATAAATGAATGACTGTAGCTAATGTAGGTTTTGGTGTTTAAAGATGATGATGATGAAGGAACACTGATGACGGTTATGATACTATGGTAGGCTAGTTATGTAATTACTTATTAGAGAAAGATTTGTAGTTAAAACATTGATGGTAACAAATAGTAGCTGAAAATAAAATGTAATGTGTTTTCTGAGGTACAATCATCAATTCATGAAAAGAATTGCTTTCTTCTGGTGAATTCAAAGCCAATAAGCAATATTCAGGAAAATTTAGGTAACTTTATCTATACTCAACATAAGTTATCAACTAATGAATACAATTTTTTTTCCTTCTTTCAGACTGAAGCAGTGGCTAGAGGGCAAGATATCATGAATGTTAGTGTGATTATACCCACAGCAATTTCCTGCTTTGCAGTATGCACCTTTCTAATTCTTGCTTCAAGAACAGCATGCAAAAGAACAGCTCAGTTTGGGATGCAGTTCCAAGTCTGTTTGACATGCCCAGTCATCCCCCTGCAGATCTTCCTGGAGGAAATCACCAACACCCTAAGAAGAGGAACATTGTAAATCAGGGTGGACTTGAAGCTTCAGGTACAGTATTTTGATATTTTCCTGTTCCTACCAGTGATCAGAATCAACAGTATGACTGAACATTTGGCAATGCCACAATGAATACTCTAATGAGAACTGCACCCTTGTTAATTGTGTTAATTACTACAAGTCTAAGATTTTTTTTTTTTGTTAGAACTACTGTTGTCTTTCAAGGTTGTAACAATATTTCCTTTATTGTATTTCTAAAGTTATCTCGGTGTTGAGATGAGTATTATTTCAACATTTTTTCTCACCCGTGACTGACGCTGATGGTCCTTTTTTGACACCAGAAGTGCAAGATGGCATGTCTCAGACGGATCCAGGTAATAAAGTGAGACTGCTTCAAGCCAAGGTTAGTAAATTAAGATTAACATGTAGCAATACAGCAAATCATAGCATTTTTCGTCTAGTACTGGATCATTTGAGACAACTTATCAAGCATCTAAAATCTTTCCATTAATTACTTTGCATCATCTGATGCTTATTCTTTTATTGATGTTTACTGTTTAGTAGAGCACTTTTACTTCCACCACTAATAGCCTACATAAACCATAGCCTACATGAGCTTTTCATTTTCTGAACATAATTTTGTTCTTTGCATATTGTTTCTTGTTACCTGTAGTGGTGTTGCACATTTGTGTACAATGCTGATGTGAGTTGTACTGGATCTTTATATAAATTTTCAAGATTTTATTGAAAATTTACCTCTCATTTTGTCTTTACTGAAAAATATTGGGCAGCTGCAGATAATAAAATCACTAATTTGCTACCTCAAGCCACCAGCATGTAGTACATAAATGTGCTGAATATAGTGTAAACTACATAATTTTCATCCTTCCTAAGGTGTCAGCAAGGCAAAGCTGCACTGCATCCCAGGTGCACCTCTCCCTTAAGGTTCATGGCAAGGCTTTCCACTACCTCCTGGACATGAAAGGCAACTGTTTGATTACTCTGCAGGCATCAGGAGAAACTGAGCCTAGTGAGAAACAAGCAGGACAGGGAGCTGTGTTGAATTATGGAACAAAGGGAGGTAGAGGCCAGGGCTGTCCACTGGCCCTTCACTGCAGGGATGACTGTGGTGGACCAGTGAATGTTGTGTGGGGAAGAACACAACAAGAATGATGTGCAAAAAGATATTATAGGCCATTCAGTTCAGTTTAGTGCCATTCCTCCCTTTCAGCCAGCCATTGCCTTGAGTACTACTTGGTTAAGAGTAAGTGCTGAAGTTACCACCAAGATGGTTAAGACTATGTGCTGTCACTGAAATGTAGAGACAAGAGTTGTTACACTGAGAATGTAGATACAAGTTAAATGGAAAATTAAGACACATACAAAGCTGTACTTGTAATTGTTTTTTTCTTTTTCTTTTCACTGTATAAAACATGCAGCATTAAAATTGATGTTCACTGATAATGCCTTGTTTAACTTCAGCTGTGTAAGTGTGTGATGTAATTTTCCTACAATCTCAACAGGAAGTGGTTAGAGGAACATTTTTAAGATCTATCATGTTTGAGCACTGTTATAAGCCTTGTTATATTCACCAAAACATAAAGCAGACAGGCTGACTTACATGTGAACGGTGTACACACCATGCTGCACCAAGAGTAATAGATACTTTTATATGCAGCAGCTGTTGTAAATAATCATAACGTTATTAAATGTTTTCATACATAATTTTGGCCTGTAAAATTGTACCTTTCAAAGTCAAGCTGATTTCAAGTCAATTAAAAAAAAGGATAATAATTAGACTTTATTAAATCTTCTCAAACATTTTAAAGCTCTTCAAAAATATATGTATAGGTATGGCACTGAAGGGCTTTTAAAACATATTCTTCAGACTTTATCTGAACCAACTGACAATCTGACCTTTGATTAGCTTTCTCACTGGAACAATTGAAAAAATCTGTTCTATGACTATCTACCTCACTGAAAGAATTCAAAATGTTCTATAACCATTTTATCTCGTTCAAGCAATTAAAAATCTGTATTGCAACTTTGTTTATTTTATTCAAGCAGTAAAAAATCTGTAATGGAACTGTCTATTTATCTCATTCAAGCAATTAAAAATCTGCATTGCAACTTTCTATTGATCTCGTTCAAGCAATAAAAATTCTATATTGCAACTATCTACCTCACTGATGTAATATACAAATGTTCTTCTATGACAATATATCTATCCATCTCTCTCTCTAAAGCTGATAATCCAAATGTGTGACATATAGAACAGACAGCACCCAACTTTACTTCTGGAAGACACTTACTGAGCAACTTGTATACTTAGGATACTAGATGGTAGTAAAATATAGCTAAACAAAAGTAATCATGGACACGTGTGAACATTAGAGAACCTACACATTATAAAAATAGACTCTCAGCAATCTTGACAACTCAGTGCATATATAGAGACTTGGACATAAAACCTAGAAAATTTCCAATGGACACCAAGACGCAACACCTTCAAAATCCTTATTCATAAATGAATATATATATATATATAAATGTCAGCAAGACACTGAAAACCCAAAATTTAAAAATAATGAAAACCCTAAATTTATAAATAGAGGACACAAAACTATTATCAGTAAATCATATAACTGTACCATAAAATCTCTTAATATATACTTCCCACAAACACTATTACATAAGACTCACTCACTAAGGCACACAAATTTCCCATTTTTTCCCCCTCATACTTAACACATAACAGTTTAAACATATTTACTTCCTTTATAAATCATTATATTTCCTTAATGACTAGTAATATGTTGCAGGTTGCACCATAGGTTCTTGATATGTTTTGCCTATTTACTTATATAATACCAGATTCAAGGGTTTCTCTCATTTACTGCTTAAATGGTCCCCTTTTTCTGTTTTCTTAGCTGCTTCTTTTCCCTCAACTCATAAACCAAGCTGCATTGTCAACACATGTACATAATTTAATAGATGGAGGTAGAGAGGTGAAGCTGAGGCAAGTCATGTTGGGAGCTGGATGCTGGAGATAGATCGGCCAGGCAAGAGGTAGAGAGGAAGAGCAGAGGGGAGGTTTTATGGATGCAATGAAGGAAGACATGTGGGTGATGGATGTACCAGAAGATGCAAAGGGAAAGTAGAAACAAGTGACTCATGGTGGTGAATTCAAACAAGAGCAGCCCAAAGAGAATTGATTGTTCCTTTTGTTGTTATTCCTCAAAGTGATTCACTGCTTTATTCCACCCATTTCATTTTGTACATATGCACTTACCACTCCTACATCATCCACTTACACCTTGCTTAGGGTGGCAGAGGGAGGAATAACCACATATGTTTCCGTCACAACTCCTCCAGTAATGAGCTCTGCTGGTGTGATGTCAAAGGCAGGGTTCCAGCATGCTATACCTGGTGTGGGAAGCAGGGTGTTCAGTACTGCCTTAATGTCCTTTTTTCTTTCAAAACCAAAGTATTAAGGCAATTTAAAATAACCTGATCTTGTCAAATTATATAAAAAGGATTCTGTACCAGAGACAAGAAACAGTACCTTGGAGAACCTGACTAATCATATGAGTCAAAGTATTTCATAACATGCAGTTTACAATCAGCCCCATCAGTACTTTCATATATCACACTCTTATTTGCAATACTCACCAGGGGCAGCAATTCTAGTTCCTGCTACATCAGTTATCTCCTTGTGTGAACGCTCCTCTATAGGGATGTCCGCTCCCCCACTCAAGGTTTGGTCAATGGAGGTGGAAGGAGAACACACAAAGAATGGGACTCCATGGTGCTTGGCAACAACCGCTAGCTATGTGAAAAAAATAATTACGCATAAATAAATAAGTTAATAAGGGCCATATTTAATTGATAGATGATACATGAAAATTATAAATATAGTTAGTCCTATCTGCATCCTTAGCTACTGACTGCCAACACAAACAGATGAAAACTGAAGTCATCCATCCTTTCTTACACTATGCATGCTGAAAAACTACAATTACAAAAGGAGTCTTGTCTGAATTTCACATCTACTGATGATTGCTGATGAAAGGAGGTGAGGAAACAGATAAAAATAAGAATCTTCTTGAATAGAATTTAGATATGCAGCAAAGGACAGTCAGGACAATCCAACACCTACTCAGACCATGGCAATCACCTTGGCTTGACTGGTGAGATGTTGGGCTCACCTTGTTGTTAGTGTCCTGATGAGTTCAATCAATGGCTAAAGCTTTACTTACCCTACCTTCATGCCAGTGTTTGTGTTTCCATGATGCTCCAAGGTGCAACATCACACACAGAAGCTTCAAAAGGTACAGATTTACCATGTTCCATACAAAAAAAACCCTGGCTCATCACAACATCCCTCACCTGATATGTCCCAATCTTGTTAGCAGTGTCCCAGTTAGCTGCCACCCTGTCAGCGCCTACAAGCACAGCATCAATGCCCTTCTCCCTCATGAGTGCTGCTGCTGCACTGTCACATATGAGGGTGCCGGGAAGACCCTCAGCAACCAGTTCAAAGGCAGTCAGTCGAGACCCCTGGTTGTAAGGGCGTGTCTCTGTGCAGTACACATGCTCTGTGGACAAATGTACGAATGATTCCATTTTTAATGAAGCTTTAATCCTTGAACTGATGAATATAGAGGGACAGAAGTAATTTCTAAGGTAATTTTTAGCCAAACATAATTCTCTTCATATGATGCTAGATTGTAAAGCTTTGGTGTTTAATAATCCCTCTATGACATAATCTGTGGCTGAGCTATTCCTTAAGTCAATACATATGCAGAAAGTGACAAACAGTATACAAGTATGACACACGTGGTGAGCGAGATGAACGGGATTCCATAAATTTACCATCACCTCAATGCAACTCACCGAGACGACCAGCCTCTTGCAGGGCCCTCACCACTCCAAGGGCAGTGCCATAACTCGCTGTGGCCAGAGACCCCGTGTTGCAGTGAGTCAGGACCCGAGCTTTGCGACCCTCAGAAATGTGGCTCAGGACGGCTGCTGCACCTAGCTTGCCGATCTTAACATTAATCACCACATCATCCTCCAGAAGCTTCTCACACCAAACGATCACTCTGGGGTTGGAAATGAGAGCAATGTTCTTTAATAGCATTATCATTATCATCCTTTTCTCAGCTACTTTTAGGGTGGGAAAAGCTCAATTAGATCATGTTAGTTTAGATTTGGTTAGGTTAGGGTCAATCAGATTCAGTGACATAACCTAACTTAACCTATCCTATCCCAGCCAAGAAAGAGGTAAAGTTGGCCATTCCTCAATGTAATATTGATGTCACAGCTTGTTCCTTTTCCTTGAGAGTCCTGGACACTTAAAATAATTTGCTGGAATCCTTCATTTCTGCTGCTTCTGTTGATTTGTTCAGCACCAATTTTGTAGATCTTATGGCCATGTCCTATATGAATTTGAATGAAGTGTTTACTGCCATTCTGATGAAGCCACACAAGCCGTCCCTATGCCACCAACCAGAAATTGTTCCTGCAGTCTTGATTGAAGGCTTCACCTGTGTCTATGTAGATGAAGGTGACAGTCCTCATCAAGCTAAGAATCTAGCTAGGTTATGCCGAAACACTCACGCCTCAACAATCTCCTCTGCTGACTTCCCTTCATTCTTCAAGTTCTCAGCGAAGGGAGTTAATTTTTTGGCTGCCGTCTCCATGTTGACAGCAGTCGGTCTGGCGGTGACAAGGTACTTAAGTTTCTTCGACACCAGTGACACCACTTCTGAGGCGCTGCTGTATGTGCCATGGGCCAGCTCTGCGGCGAGGCTCAGACACCCAACAATGCTTATGGCCGGGGCACCTCGGACCTGTGATGGATGATTAAAAGGAGGAAATTGCATGAATGTGAAGAGAATACACTGGTGGGGATGACAGCCAAGGACTAAAAGGATGGTGATTAGCCTTCCCTGTCTTGCTACTACATGTTTTACTTCAGTCAAGTACAGTAGGCCTAGGAAATGATGCCACAAAGTCTAGAGAAATATTTTAAAGAATTAGTAGAATATGACATTACTTCCTGGGGTAACTGTAATACCATAAAATCTAGACATACATTTTAAACAACTGATTGCACATGAGGCTTCCCTGGATGGCTGTACGTGTCTAGACATTGCTGATACGAGATTCTCAGTGTGTACTTCCCTCAACCAAGCACAGCTGCCCCAGGAAGTAAGGTCACATAATCTAGTGAAACATTTTGAATTTTTTGTACAATATGATATTATTTTCTGAAGCAATCCTACATAACAGATCTTTTAGGGAACACAATCTTTACTTTAATAATAGTGTGACTTAAACAACTGACATCAAATTTATAAGCTAACATTATCTCAATCTCCATATGAAGTAATGCAAGTCCACTCAGTCACCTGCATTTTGTTGATGACCGCCCAGCCATCCTCCACACAGGTGACATCAATGTACTCTTTCTTCATGGGCAGCAGCAGCTGGTCAAGGATGGTGAGCTTCCTGTCCCTCCACTTGATGGCCTCCAGGGTCATGGTGCTGCAGTGACAGAGGTGCCAGGCCTGTCCCTCGCCTTCTCAACCTGCAAATGTGGAAATATATTGTTAAGTATGGAGAAAAAAAAAAAAAAAAAAAAAAAAAAAAAAATATATATATATATATATATATATATATATATATATATATATATATATATATATATATATATATATATATATATATATATATATATTATGGAAATCTTGGGAGACTAATTTCTAAAACACCATTTCTTTACTGTTCTATTTATTTATTATGTTTGTATGTCTTGATCTACACGGTGACGGGAGGCTTGGGAAAGACTTTTTGTGGAAAGGATGGATGCAGTGCTATTGCATTTTCAGCCAAACACATAATATATCATTAATCATGACAATATGACGATGCCAAGCAAAAGACAACGAAGACAACCAATTTCCTAAACTATTATACAACCACAAGTAAAGGAGAGGCATAATTTACAGTTAATTACGTTAAAAAAGCGATGCCAGGCTGGAACCAAATACAACTCCTTTCCAATATTACACAGGCAGTAAACAAGACATAGCTGTAATTACTCAATGAAACAAGAGATTGTATTCTTCCTTTTTGGGATAAAGAGCGTAGGGAGACATTTACTCGACTCACCTTAGTCAAAGAACGAGATAAACACCAAGTCCCTAGATATCGGCTGATTTTTGTTTATCACCAGGGCACAGTCGTTATCATCAGCACCTCACAAGTGTCGGTGCACTCAGCTGACCAATCACAGGCAGCCCCGCTCTGGTTTTGGCGCCAATGGACTACGGGAGCAAAACAGAAAACCTAGGATGTGTTGGAAAGACTTAAGTAATCCTTTCTCTGCAATATGCAAAAATTCTCGACACCTAAAGCAACGTATGAAATTTGTGCAATCATCTACAAGGAAGAAAGGAATTAGAAATATAGATATTGCGGTTTCTAGTCTGTACATTATTTGGATTTGGTTTTAGAACAAATGCGGTAAAGATGTGGTAGATAGCAGTGAAAGGGATAAAGAAGGCATGAAATTAAACCAAAACAATCGGAGACTTAATGTTCGTTACCACACAGCTTAAACAGAAAAAAAAAATACTGCATAACATTTGAAAGACAAGAAAGACGAAATGGAAATAATAAGAAATTTAAACCAGTAAATTAAACAAAAAATGTCTCAGAGCTACCATTGCAAAGGCTACAGTTCAAATATACATCTACATCTGAGAGACAAAAGAATACGAATATGAATAAGAAATAGGAATAAAAATAAGAATAGGAATAGGAGATGGGGATGAGGATTAAAAACCGGAATAAGATAGAAATGCGAAGAGGAAGACCTAGCTAGGATTAGATTGAAAGACTACATTATTCGTATTAGAAGAATCAAGAGTATACTGAATCAGTAGTACTTATTAGTACTACTGACAATTAAAAGGAGGAAATGGGAAATGGAATATATATATATATATATATATATATATATATATATATATATATATATATATATATATATATATATATATATATATATATATATATATATATATATTCTTTTTTTTTAATATCATAGACAATGAAAGTGAGAGCATGGAAAAAAATAATAAATAAAATCCGATACAACGGAAGTGAACGAGAAAGCATTACAAACCAAGTAATTTCTGATATCACATTCCCCCGTGAAGCCGCAATAGTAGAAACACATTAATAATAATGATAATAATAATAATAATAATAATAATAATAATAATAATAATAATAATAATTCGCAAGGTCAGTATTTTCGCAAGGTCAATATTTTCGCATATTCTACATGTGAAATAAATTGCGCCTTGGGATGCGCATACGCAGAAGGCTGACTCGCCAGTATTCTCGCAGCTCAAGGATTTCGCGTGACAGCGGCGCGGTGGCGGTGGTGGTGGTGCGTGGTGGCGTGCGCGTGGGACCTGTGGAAGCATTGCCAGCGAGACGGGGAGAGGGAGATGAGGGAGAGGGAGGGGGAAAGGAGAGGGAAGAGAAGGAGAGGGCTCAGGGGGGCTGGGAGGAAGAGAGGCAGTGTGTGGCGAGGTGTGGCGGCTGGAGCACGTCTGTGAGAGCCGAGCGGGGCCGGAGTGTCAGTCAGTGCTGCTCACTCCTTCCCTTCTTCCAGTCACGAGGGTCAAGACAGAGGGAGGGAACTTTTTGTCCTGTTGTTGCCTGTCATCTTCCTCCCGCTTCCCGTCTCGCAAAGGTAAATAAACTACGTGGGTTGTCTTAACCTTCTTTATTGTCTCTTAGTTTTGTTGTTACTACAGCCAGCTAATCAGGCAGTTTGAATGGATATCACCAGTTTAATCTTCCTCCATCTCTCAGTAAACTACTCATTACGTCAACGAGCAGTTATGCCTTCCTTACATGAACAATAATAACCTAGTGGGTCTCTCTTTTTCTTATGTACAGTAGTTAAGTGTTAAATATTTGAACACTACACAATAATAGTCGTACATTTCTCATTTCTCTTCTGTTTATACTCTCCGTAATCATCATACCACGAAATATTAACGTTCTCCCTATCAATGGTAGTATTCGTTCATTTTTCAGCTTCATTCGCTTCACACCGTAATTTTTTTTTTATCTTCCACTTAATGCATTGTAGTGAAACCAAACAGCCTGGCGGTAACATGAAAGCCTGTTACTGTTTGGAATCCTTTTTAATCCATCTATGTGTCAGCGCAAGGTTAACGAATATTATTAATGATTTTTCCCTCCCGCTTCATTTGTTGATGGATATATATATATATATATATATATATATATATATATATATATATATATATATATATATATATATATATATATATATATATATATATATATATATATATATATATTACACATTGTGGGGAGAGGAATGAATAGAAAGTGTGTTATTACTGCAGTAGATTCGATTATGTTGAGTTTATGAATATTGTTTTATTAATTAGACAAGCAGGAGACAGATGAGTGGAAAAGATGAAGTAATGACTTAGAATTTAAACAAAGGAGAGAGACTAATAAGCAGATTAATGGAAATAATATGATAATTTAATATTTAGGCAAACAAGAGATAAATGAATGGAGCAGAATCATGGAAAATAAAAAAAAAAAAAAAATAGATGGTTGACATGAAAAAAAAAGTAAATAAAAAAATAAGAATTTATATGCATATGAGAAAAGGAATAAAAAAGATGCTATACTAACATAAAAAGTTAAAAAAATAATTAAGTAATAGTAAAGAAAAGTCAGAATATAATAGAACTTATACTTTACATACAACAATGTCCATATTACTTTAACTACCCACTTAAGTATACATATCACCACTTACATCCTCACAAAAATGAAAACTCCAACGTATATATTCAAATTAAGAATCCCTGTACGATAATTTCTGGTTAGGTACGACGGCGGTAAAGCAGAAACTGAGGAGGGGGCGTTGCAGTTTGATACCATTCTCATAATTTCGTCCCCGAATGTTTGATGTTCCATTTTATTTCAACGTTTTATGTATTTATATGTTTATATGTTGTGCAGATAGCAGCGTTCAAACACCAAACTGACGTAAAAATAGATGTAATTATATTTATTAACTTTTTTCTTCTTAATCTTCAGTCAGGAATAGACAAATAAAGTAATGTGTTTTTTTTTTCTTATCTTTTCGTATTTTTGTATTATTAATAAGGTTTGAGAGAGAGAGAGAGAGAGAGAGAGAGAGAGAGAGAGAGAGAGAGAGAGAGAGAGAGAGAGAGAGAGAGAGAGAGAGAGAGTACTGTTATTCTTAATGTCTAGTCAGAAATAAACTGCATTTTCGTACAACTTGCCTGTCAGAGCAGTAAGTTTCAGCACCTGGACACGGTAACCCTGCCACTGCCACTGTCTGATGCTCTCACTCGCTAACTGGCTTTACTCGCGTCCTGCCTTGAAACGTATGACAAACTAGCGTATTCGTACCATTCAGTTATAGGATACAGAATTATTAACCCTTTCACTGTTAGACAAAATAATGTTCCCTTTATCGTCTATCTATCAATCTTTATGTAAGTTTCTCTCTTTTCTTTGATATTTTTTTTGTAGTGTAAACAAAAATGAGGACTAAGTTAACCTATTCTTGATTTTTTCCTCCTGTGTCTTCATGCAAACAATTTCTGCAGTGCTATGAGAGCTGGCAAGGGACGCTCTTAACAGTGAGACAGTTAAAGGAAAACAAAGTGCTTTCCTATAATTAAGTCAATGGGTTTTGCCAGGGATAAAATAAATTTGCTGCACATTTCAAAGCCAAACTTACTCGTGTCTTTGAAACGTGACGAACCACCACCAATCTATCATAGAGGTCGGAATTATCGAAGGAAAACAGTGACATCCTACAGCTAAACATGTTTGTTGGTAGGGATAAAGTAAATTTGATGCATATTTTAAAACAAGACTGGAATACGTGAACCAGAGAGAGAGAGAGAGAGAGAGAGAGAGAGAGAGAGAGAGAGAGAGAGAGAGAGAGAGAGAGAGAGAGAGAGAGAGAGAGCATCAGTCATTAGCAGTGTTACCATATTCACTTGTCCATGAAATCTTGACAAAGCAGAGTATAATAAAAAAAAAAATATGGAGAGAGAGAGAGAGAGAGAGAGAGAGAGAGAGAGAGAGAGAGAGAGAGAGAGAGAGAGAGAGAGAGAGAGAGAGAGAGAGAGACTAACACAATAATTAAACCTTATTGTATCTTTTTATTTTCCTCCATACATCATCACTGAAAGCTTTCTCTCGTGTCGGAGAGAGAGAGAGAGAGAGAGAGAGAGAGAGAGAGAGAGAGAGAGAGAGAGAGAGAGAGAGAGAGAGAGAGAGAGAGAGAAAGTGTGAGACTAGTATATTAATTTAGGCTTAATTGGGGTGATAATTTGTACACTTTATTGGGAGGATTGACAATAATGGGAGAAATACGAGGTTAGCTGTAGGCGGTGCTGGCGACTGCAGGTACAATGGGCGGCTAACACCAATTAATGGGTTCAAGTAGATCAGGCGAGAGATTCACTGATAGCATGACCCTGTTCGAAACTGTGAAGCGAAGTATTTTTTTTCTATTTTACCGTAGAGAGAGAGAGAGAGAGAGAGAGAGAGAGAGAGAGAGAGAGAGAGAGAGAGAGAGAGAGAGAGAGATTAGCTAAACGACTGTACAATGAAAAATAAAACCCTTGAATATGAAAACCCATAAAATCTTGAAAAAAGTTAAATTCACACACACAGAGAGAGAGAGAGAGAGAGAGATGAGAGAGAGAGAGAGAGAGAGAGAGAGAGAGAGAGAGAGAGAGAGAGAGAGAGAGAGAGAGAGAGAGATTACCTGTAGATATTTTTAATATGTATATATATATACCTAACTTCATATCACACCTGGTCTTAATTACACTGCGCGTCACGTGACAATGCAGGTAAATTGAGTGACTGGCGGCGAATACTTCTGTCAAGGTGCTGTGCTCATTAAATGAACCGATGGAAAATAATTGAAACCTTGAAGGAAAGGTGTCACTGTTAACGTCCTCTCTCTCTCTCTCTCTCTCTCTCTCTCTCTCTCTCTCTCTCTCTCTCTCTCTCTCTCTCTCTCTCTCTCTCTCTCTCTCTGTAATATCCTTTGTGGTGAATTTTTGCATGTATTCAATATTTGTAGTTTCTTTTAAAGTTTTGTTTCCCTCAGTTTTAAATGTCTTATTTTTTTTCTTTTTCTTTTTGTCTATTTCTATTTTAATTTTCTATTTGTTTTAAAGATTTTAATATTTCTTAAAGTATAACATTCGTTTTCTTAAAAATATAAAGTTTTTTTTTCCTTTTAAGATCTCCACTTTCTCTTTAGTATTCCTCTTACCTTCAGGTTTCAGTGGCTTTAAAAAAAAATCAAGATTTCGTTTATCTTTCATGATTTAAAGCGTTCACATTTCCCCAGATGTCAGTGTTCTGTAGATCACACAGTGGCAGGTAGAATCTAATCCCTTCACCAGCTATATGCACCATCTCAACACTAAAAGCAAGGCATGGAATCTTTGCAAGCACCTACAAGAAAGAAGAGGATAAAAAAAGAATAGATATTGCAAATTTTAACCAGTACAACATTTGGAAGTGACTGTAGAACAAGCAAAGATGTCTCAGAGCGGTTAGTAATCAAGGAAAAATGTCCCAAATACCATTGAACGAGGTAATAATACAAATATGTAGCCTGGGAATTCGTGACATTGCACTGCTGGGGGAGGCTGCAAAATGGTTTTAATCTGAATAGCATGAGGGATGTTCCGAATTCAGCGTAGATAGCAATGTAGCTCAACTGTAGGGGAGAGAAAAAGATAATAAAGTGTATGCATATATAAAGCCATTCAGTTTTGTAATCTAGCTTAGTCAGGGATATCAGATAAAAGCTTGTATAGTTTTGTCATATCCTCTCCAGAATCATGATAGAGTACAGCAGAGGGGGCAGAATAACAGAGTATGGATTAAATATCTTACCTTTCCCAGAATCACAAATTAATAGGCTAAGGGAGAGTGAAACAGAGACTTCTTAGCCGGAACAGCCAAGGGATGAATTTGATATGAGAGTAACCCAAATTTGCCTTCTTTTATAAATTTTCGTAAGTTAATAACCTGAAAAGGATAAGAATTTACTAGGTTTTCTTTCTTCCTTGTTTATTCATTTATTTAGAGCAAGAATTGACACGCTATAGAGAAAGTGAAACAATGAACTATACCTCATAAGAAAAACAAAATTAAGTGTACCTAAGAACATATGAACAAAAGTAACGTAGAATAATATGAACAGTTATCCATTTAAAAATAACATATCCTATTTTGGAAGGGAATAAAACAGCAAAATATAATCTAGATACATATATATATCCATTTAAAACTCACAATTCCACCTAACGAAGGGAACAGACTAACAAACCATCTATTAACCCTTTCACTGATATATGCAGCAACTCAGCACTAAAGACAAAGTAAGCAATCCTTATAAGCATCTGCAGGAGAGGAAGGGAAGAAAAGAGAGTAGATTTTGCAATTTTTAACCAGTACAATGTTTGGAAGTGGCTGTAGGACAAGGAAATATGTCTCAGAGTGGCTGCTAAGGAAAGATATGCCAGATAACAGTAAAGGGGTCTATCTGATGCCTTTACCGAAGCTGCAAGTGTTCAGCATCAGGTTAGTCAGGAGGTGAAATGAACAGCCCAGAGGTTAGTCAGGAAACAAAATGCCAAGACACCACATTTTTCATGATCCCGTCGTCTTGTCCCACACACTTCCAGCAGGATTTAATGGAAGCTTCTATGGTTTTCATGGGTGTTTTATGATTCCAGTGATGGTTTAACAAAGCTTCTGCACC
>NC_087193.1:4607183-4624683 GCF_035594125.1 Scylla paramamosain | reverse complement strand
CTCTCAGTTCCGTTCTTTCAAGTTTGTCTTCAACTGTTCATTTTATTTACTTCGTCTTTTTCTTATTTTTTCGTCTGTTTTTCCATCCCTTTGTGAGCGATGATTTTCGTAGGTGACTATTTATTTATTTATTTGTTTGCAATTTATTTATTTATTTATTTATTTTCTGCGCCCGATATTTGTTGAAGGATTTTTTTTTATAATGAAAGGTTTGATTTTTTTATCTTATCTTGTATTATTATTATTATTATTATTATTATTATTATTATTATTATTATTATTATTATTATTAGTAGTAGTAGTAGTAGTAGTAGTAGTAGTAGTAGTAGTAGTAATCTACACTCATTTTGTTTACTATCTTTGAGAGAGAGAGAGAGAGAGAGAGAGAGAGAGAGAGAGAGAGAGAGAGAGAGAGAGAGAGAGAGGAAACGCTGTGAAACTATCGACGTTTCCCTCTGGGCTGATGTTACCCCCTCCCTCTTCTCCCCCCCACCGTCCCCTTCTCTTCCCACTCCCTCTTCCCCTTCCTCTTGTACTCCATTCTCCCCTCACCTCCCTTCCCCTAACTCTCTCTCTCTCTCTCTCTCTCTCTCTCTCTCTCTCTCTCTCTCTCTCTCTCTCTCTCTCTCTATTATTTATTCCTACATTCTCTACAAATAATTCAATATACTACTACTACTACTACTACTACTACAATACAGCGATATGAAAGGGATAGTAGCCAGCAGATTGGGACATTTAACAAGAGGAAGAGGAGGAGCAGCAAGAAGATAATAGTAGTAAAAGTAGTAGTAGTAGTAGTAGTAGTAGTACATAGTGGTACAAGTAGAAGTAGTGAAGTATATCCTTCTGAACTTGTTGCTCGTTTTCTTTTAGAACAGACTTTTACACGGGCAACTGAAATTTAAATATATATAAGTTGTGGTAAAAAGACGCGATTTTTTTGTCCTAGTGGTTTGAAGATGACTTTTATTATAGCATGACAGCAATTGTTTTTGTCTCCAATGTCATTTTGAATAAAACTGAAATAACAGTATTTTGGAAATATTATTTTTTTAAGACATTGAAGAATATTACATAAGTATAAATGCCAAGATAAGTTTTTGTACTGCTCTTAGATACTGCAGTATTTTTGCATTATCCGTTGTTTTTGACAAATATTTTCCGCCCATTCATGACGAAACTAATAAGCAAGGTATCGAGTACCAAACCTTCGTCTTTGGCCACAGTGAAGAAGCTAATTACGTAACTCCCCGTGAGGAAGTGCTGGAATCTCACATGAACTATTTCCATAAGGCCACAGGTGTTTGACGGTGTTATTCAGATGAGACGCACCGGTCATGAAGTGCCATTAACTACTGCAGTGACGAACCCTTTCAGCACACTAAAACACTTCAATTATAGGATATAGTCATTTTCTTTGAAAGTAGACTTTAACATGGGTTACTAAAATTCAAATGTATAATTATAGAAACAAATACATGATATTGTAATATTTCTTTTTATTTAATTATAATTTATAATACAACATTACAGATTTTTATTGTTTTCTTTTTGCAATTTAAACAGAATTGATATTTTTTTTTAGTATTTGCATATGTACATTTATTTTTTTATATTAGAAAAAAATTTTTAAAACATTTTTTTTAATTGTAGTAGCGTTAAACTGCAACATAATAAATGATCTTGTAGAGTCGGAGACTTGCAACATTTTCACTCAGTACGGGCAGGTGGTATAAACGGAGTGACAAGCGCCACAATCTTTGTTGACGAATTTAATTATAGCTGAAGCCTTTAAGTCGTGTAGGGTGTGTTGAACACTTTGCTCATCTTACCAAAAGCCACAGGATTTAGAGATGTCACCCTCAGCTTGTTCAGGGGAAGCATCGATCATGAAACAATCGTCTTGAGCCACAGTGAAGATCTCTATTCATACCTGAACAGAGAACAGAACTCCATGCTAGGAAATGGCATAATCTCGCAAGAACCATTTCCTAAGGCCACGTGTTTAGTCGTGTTATGGATAACTACACCGTTCATGATGCAAGGGTGATCATTCAAGCGCCCATAAGAATCTTGCTCAGTTTCAAAAGAGCTTGTTAAAAGTACTGGAGATAGCGCCCCAACGTTTGAGGATACAGTGGCCTCCCTTGCCCCTTCCCGCTCTCTTCCCACAGAGTACCGCAAGGGGAGTGACCGCCGGCTGCTTCTCCCACGCCCGTAAATGTTTTTTCCATCTCGACTACTTTTAAGAGAATTTCGTGGAAGTAACTGTGATTTTCAAGGTTGCTTTCAAGATTCTAGTGATAGTTTAACAGATTCTCCAGTTATTTTTTCTTTTCTTTTTTTTTCATGATTCTAGCTTTAGTTTAATAATGATTCTGCAATTAATGAGGTTTTCAAGGATGGTTTTCACGATTTTAGTGATAGTTTAACGTGAACTCTTCTATTTTTGCCGTTTTTAAGGGTGTTTTCATGACTAAGAATATGTTACTTTTGTCGGAAATTGAGATGTTTGAATACGTTTTATGGAGTTATTGTGGTTTTCAAGGGTACGTTCAGGATTCAATCGATAGTTTAACAAGGATCCTTTAGTTATTGTGGCTTTCAAGGGTGTGTTCATGATTCTAATGATAGTTTAACGAGCATTCTTCCGTCTCAATAAAACTCAAGTATAAGTTTTGGGATTTTCGAGAATATTTTCATGATTCTAGTGATAGTTTAGCAAGGGTGATGAACTTACTGTGGGAAAAACGCTCATGAGAAGTTGTGAACCAGGCTAATTATCTGTGTGGCATCTGAAAACTCCTGAATGGGGAAGAAAGTGTATCAGAATGCGAGACTAAGTGCAAACCTCTTCCGAGAATCATCCTCTGGTTCCCTGACCTTGAAGGAGGAGTTCCCAATCTTACAATAGTTTTCCTGGTCCTCCTTTACATCCAAGGCCTCAAGTTTCAAGCGAGATGCGCCTTGGAGGAGAGAGAGAGAGAGAGAGAGAGAGAGAGAGAGAGAGAGAGAGAGAGAGAGAGAGAGAGAGAGAGAGAGAGAGAGTGAGAGTATGGATCACACGCTTTCTTTCAAAGGAGATTTTACATGGGTAACTAAAATTAAAATATATAAGTTAGAAAAAAATACGTTATCATTTAAAGTTCTTTGTGTTTTGATAATAATTTTTATTGCAATCTTAAGTTCTTTTATTTTTCTTTTAGAATACAAATATAATATTGAAATCGTTTTATGAATTTGCAAGTACTTATATATGTATTTTGTGTTTTTGGGATAGATTGTACGAAAGTTAATAAAGTCAACTTACTCTCTTTAACATGTATCGAAAGCTTAGATGTCATTTCTTTTATTTTTTATTTATTTATTTTTTATTTTTATTTATTTATTTATTTATTTATTTATTTTTTTTTTTATCATTTCGTGAAAGTATGACTGATAACTGTATTGGTCGCTCCAGACTTCCGAAGCGGCGCATGGGAGACAAAGACGGTGATTTCTTGATAGCGTTACTGTCTACACCGGTGATTGTGGCTGGTACTGGAGGTGTCTCGCAAGAATTACTTCCAAATGCCGCCGCCCGGGGAGTGACGCTGCTTGGAGGGAGAGAGAGAGAGAGAATGAAGGAAACTTATGGGAAATA
Source organism: Scylla paramamosain (assembly GCF_035594125.1). Lineage (NCBI taxonomy): Eukaryota > Metazoa > Arthropoda > Malacostraca > Decapoda > Portunidae > Scylla > Scylla paramamosain. The sequence goes on along the minus strand of NC_087193.1, from coordinate 4,621,037 downwards.
CTGAAGATATATTTGTCATTTTCAAGGCTCTCTCTCTCTCTCTCTCTCTCTCTCTCTCTCTCTCTCTCTCTCTCTCTCTCTCTCTCTCTCTCTCTCTCTCTCTCTCTCTCTCTCTCTCTCTCTCTCTCTCTCTGCTATGTTTGTTTGCAAATGTATGTGCGTCTACGTGCATGCGTGTGTTTGTGTGTAGGCGTCAAAATAATGCAATAAAAAGCTGTCAACCTCAGCTGGTGTCAATAATATGATCCAATTTAAAGTCAAATGACCCGTTTAGGTGCGAACTCTCTCTCTCTCTCTCTCTCTCTCTCTCTCTCTCTCTCTCTCTCTCTCTCTCTCTCTCTCTCTCACTTCATTCCTTTCTTTCTCTTCTCCCTCTGATTTCATCTTTCCTTGCTTCTCGTCTTTATCTCTTTCGTCTGCCTCTCTTTTAGTAGAACACACACACACACACACACACACACACACACACACACACACACACACACACACAATGCCTTCCACAAAGTACATGTAATCAATCAAAAACTCCCTTAGCGCCTTCTGCAGGAGTACTTCCCTTCAGAACACTGCAGATTCCATCACCACCACCTCCTTTATCCTCCATAGCAATACACTTAAGATCTCACAACCTCCACTTGAAACTAAAAAAAAAAAAAAATCCTTCTGTGCCTTCTACAAGAGTATTTCTCTTCAACACACCCTTCCTCTTCCCCTACAGCCATCCACCATGGATCTCATTACTCACGTACACTTGATATTGAAACCCCCTCCTTCTGCGCCTTCTACAGGAGTGTGCTATGCTGAGTTTGGTGTCCGCGTGCCCAACACATCTGGGGGCGCCTACGTGTACAGCTATGTGACGGTGGGCGAGCTGATGGCCTTCATAATCGGATGGAACATGGTGCTGGAGGAGCTGATAGGCACCTCGGCGTGTGCTTGTGCCCTCAGTGCCTGCTTCGATGCCATCTTCAACGGCGCCATCTCTTCCTCCATGAAAAGCTCCTTTGGGGCTCCGTTTGGTAAGGGGAAAGATTGTATGTGTGCAAGGGAGTGTGTGAAGAGAGTGCGGAGGGAAGTGCGAAGTGTGTGTGTGTGTGTGTGTGTGTCAGGAGATTGAGTACGTGCGGACAGAGAGGGGGATTAGGTAGGGAAGGTGAGGATCCTTTGAAAGGATGAGGAGTATTGTGAGAGAGGAGGCAGGTAAGAGGGAGGAGGAGGGGGAGCAGGAGTAGCAGAAGTATAAGGTAAAGGAGGAAGGTAAGGGGAAGAAGAGGGTAAAAGAGGAGGAAGGGGAGACAGGAGGATAAAGACGAGGAGGAGGATTACAGAGAGAAAAAAAAAAAAAAACAGATACCAAGAGACCTGTTGATCTATAACGAGAGGAGAAGGAGGAGGAGGAGGAGGAGGAGGAGGAGGAGGTAGGTAAAAGAAGGGAAGGGAAGGGAAGAGAAAATGGGCTGAATCAAAGGGGCAGAGGGCAAAGGGGAATATTTGAATAAAGGGAGGGGATTACTGAGAGAGAGAGAGAGAGAGAGAGAGAGAGAGAGAGAGAGAGAGAGAGAGAGAGAGAGAGAGAGAGAGAGAGAGAGATTCCCTACCAGCAACAGTCATGGGTTTGTCTTTCTTTCTCTTCTTCCTCATCTTCTTCTATTCCACACTCAAGTCTTTCTCTAACACAAAACTCGCACAGAAGACAAACTAAACAAGTCCAGTGTGAAACCTACAAAAAGAAAAAAAAAAAAGAAAAGAAAAAGAAAAATGAAAGTCAAGTATTTATGAAATCTAACACTAAAATCAATTAAATTCCAAATCAAACAAGTAAGATAACAAATCTAACTTTCAAACCCCATCCCTCATCTTCCACGCCTTCAGGAGAACCACCGGACCTGCTGGCATTCTTCCTGACGGTGCTGATGGGCGGGGTGCTGGTGGCTGGGGTGCGCAAGTCCGTCCTTTTCAACAACGCTCTCAACGTAGTCAACTTCGTCGTGTGGATCTTCATCATGATCGCTGGCTCCTTCTACGCTGACACAAGCAACTGGACTCAGAATGGAGGGTTCCTGCCGAAGGGGTGGCCTGGGGTGAGTGTGTTAGGGATGAGTGGATGGGTGGATGGATGGATCATACGGCGCCAAGAGGAGGGGATGGATGACAAACTAGGAGAGTGGAACGGAATATGAAAGGATTAAAAGTGTAGTGATGTTGTATAGGGTACAATTGTATGGAAGAATGGAAGGCAGTGTGATGTAATGGATGTATGGTGTATGAGAGAGAGAGAGAGAGAGAGAGAGAGAGAGAGAGAGAGAGAGAGAGAGAGAGAGAGAGAGAGAGAGAGAGAGAGAGAGAGAGAGAGAGAGAGAGACCTATACCTCTTCTTCGACCAACATGTAAAGGCACTTCACCTCACACTTGGCTCACCTCATAACTCATGTGGCGATGTGACGCGTAGAGAGAGAGAGAGAGAGAGAGAGAGAGAGAGAGAGAGAGAGAGAGAGAGAGAGAGAGAGAGAGAGAGAGAGAGAGAGAGAAACGCATCATATCACATTTTTCCACTACAAACAACACTGCTATCATCACTATCACCACTTTTCTCACTCTACCACCATCTCTGTCATCTCTAATATCACTAACACGCCCACGCCCACCGCCACGCCCACAGGTGCTGACGGGAGCGGCCACCTGCTTCTACGCCTTCATCGGTTTTGACATCATCGCTACCACGGGGGAGGAGGCGATCAACGCACGGAAGTCCATCCCTTACTCCATCGTCTACTCCCTGGTCATCATTCTTATCGCTTATGTCAGCTCCTCGGCAATCATCACGCTAATGGGTAAGACTGAGTGACTGCGGCGCCTCGTCTCTCTGTTCTGATGCTTCACACATACAACCGCGACTGAGTATATTCTGAAGCACTTCTGCGCCACATCTCCACTACTTTCCAAAGGCTCTAGTTGAAGTTACACGGGTTTTTAAGAGTGTTTTTATGGTTCTAATGACAGGTTAACAAGGTTTCTACATCATTTACAGGAGAAACACATTTGAGAACCCGACTAATCATCTCTGTGGCCTTTGAATATAGTCGTGGTGAAAGAGCAGAGCGGTTCAGAATACATGCCTCTCCGCCAGGGCTGCTTGAGGTGGTGAGTTATGTGACCCCGGGAAGTCATTAGTCACACGCTGGCCTGTGAGGAGATTTATGCCATGGATTTACGGTTTTTGTTTCCCCTTGACGTGTCTTGACGCTGATCCTTTTCGAAGTGAAATACAACAACGATCACCTATTTGAGACACCTGACGCGAGGACGACTGCGGTAAACTATCAGAAAAGGAAGAAATTTTGCTCTGTCCCCTTTTACCTTATACATTATGGATAGCGTCTAACTGTCAATCGCTCAGACGGTACTTGAAGTATCTGGAATGAGTGCTGTGAAGAGAAGCAAGGATAATAGTTTCCTCACTAGATGCCATATTGAAACCGAACCCGTAGTGAACCTCAGCCCCAGACCTCTTCACTAGCCTCTCCGCGTGTAGCACCCCACTCAGTTGCACCCAAGTGGCCGTGTGTAAGCAAGCCAAGTGTCACGGCGGAAGCGAGGAGTTAGAGATTAGTTACATATTAAAGGTTACTTAGAGATACTTATGTGTTAGTTAGAGATTAATTACGTATTAAAAGTTAGAGATTAGTGATAGGGATAATTTACTTATTAGTTTTAGTAGAGTTAAATTAGTGTTATTTCAAATTTAGTTAGGAATTAGGATTGAGAGTATAAGTTAGAGATTAGTTAGATGTCAGTTAGTCATTCAGTTAGATACTTAAGGTTGACTTGTATGTTAGGTTCAGTAAAGTTAGTTTGCAGTCAGTTGCAGGAGGAGGAATACAAGACAGTGTTAAGCTGGCTGTGGACCTGGCAAGGGAGTTAGTCAGGGAGTCAATAGTGGTGAAAATTTGAAGTGTTCACAGCAATGCAAATTGTTCAATATAGAAGACACCACCACCACCACCACCACTACCACCACCACTATCACCACCACCACCACCACTACTACTACTACTACTACTACTACTACTACTACTACTACTACTACTACTACTACTACTACTGCTACCACTACAGTCACCACCACGATCACAACCACCCCTACTCCTCGTATCACAACCATAACACCAACTACCCTTCCCAACCACCACTACCACTACCACCACCACTATCACCACCACTACTACTACCACCGTCACCACCACGATCACAACCACCCATACTCCTCGTATCACAACCATAACACCAACTATCCTTCCCAACCACCACCACCACCACCACCACCACCTTCCCCACAGCGCCGTATGACCAGCTGGACGAGGACTCTGCCCTGGTGAAAGTGTTTGACCAGGTCGGGGCCCACAAATGCAAGAACTTCGTGGCCATAGGAGCGCTGGCTGGCCTCACCGTGTCTATGTTTGGCTCCATGTTCTCCCTGCCCAGGATTGTTTACGCCATGGCCAAGGACGGGCTTGTGTTTAAGTACGTGTGTGTGTGTGTGTGTGTGTGTGTGTGTGTGTGTGTGTGTGTGTGTGTGTGTGTGTGTGTGTGTGTGTGTGTGCGAGTTATTGTTTTGATAATATGATTTTTTCTTTTGTTTTATCTATTTCTTGTAGTTTTATTTCATTTATTTTTGTTGTCCTTATTTTTTTGTGTGGATGTCCTTGTCCGTTGTGTGTACTTGGCATTGTTTTATTGATGCTATTTTTTTCTTTGTGTGTGTGTGTGTGTGTGTGTGTGTGTGTGTGTGTGTGTGTGTGTGTGTGTGTGTGTGTGTGTGTGTGTGTGTGTGTGTGTGTGTGTGTGTGTGTGTGTGTGTGTGTGTGTGTGTTTGTCTTCTTTTTTTATGTTGGAATGTAGGTATGTACGTCAATCTGTCTTTACCTGTACGAGTTATGTGATTATCGTGTCTTTTTTTTCTTTTTTTTTATGGTGGAAAGTACGTATTTTTCTTTTTATTTATTTGAACAACTACTACTACTACTACTACTACTACTACTACTACTACTACTACTACTACTATTATCATCATTATTATTGTTTACATTTATACTTGTTTATCGGAATGTACGTTAATTTGCCTTCATTTGTACGACCTAGTTTATATTGTATTTATTATTTGCCTTTTGTTTTTGCTTCAGTTCTTATTTTTCTCTCTTTTCAATTCCCGCTTTTGATTGTTTTGTTTGTATCATATATATTTTTTTTATTTATTAATTTATCTTTACATTATTCATTTGTGTTGGTGACCTCATATACCTTTCTCGCCTACGTCTCTCTCTCTCTCTCTCTCTCTCTCTCTCTCTCTCTCTCTCTCTCTCTCTCTCTCTCTCTCTCTCTCTCTCTCTCTCTCTCTCTCTCTCTCTCTCTCTCTCTCTCTCTCTCAGGAGGTCGTTCTTCTCTGTCGCTCTTAATCGCTTTCTTTATCTCTCTAATTATATGAAACTCTCTCTCTCTCTCTCTCTCTCTCTCTCTCTCTCTCTCTCTCTCTCTCTCTCTCTCTCTCTCTCTCTCTCTCTGGGACTAATTTTAGCATTCCTTCCTTAATCATCGAGATACTTTGATTAATGGTGGGGCTGTCTTGGCTAATGACTCTCTCTCTCTCTCTCTCTCTCTCTCTCTCTCTCTCTCTCTCTCTCTCTCTCTCTCTCTCTCTCTCTCTCTCTCTCTCTCTCTCTCTCTCTCTCTCTCTCTCTCTCTGGTAACTAATGTATGTTTTTTTCTCTCATTCTTCCTCCCACACTGCTCCCATCCTCCTCCTCCTCGTCCTCCTCCTCCTCCTCCTCCTCCTCCTCCTCCTCCTCCTCCTCCTCCTCCTCCTCCTCCTCCACTTCCTCCACCGTCCCCTGCAGGAGTCTAAGTAACGTATGGGACGTGACGGGCACCCCAGCAGTAGCCACGATTGTTTTTGGCCTCGGCGCTGCCTTTGCTGCCATGTTCATCTCCCTCACTGTCCTGGTCGAGATGATGTCCATTGGTGAGTGTACAGTGGGGGTCATAAGTCTTGTCACCTTCCTTCAGTCTTAAGTACCTAGTTTGTTGTTGGTGTGTTTCAGTGTTTTTTAAATTTCTCTTTTTCCTATTTGGTATGTTTTTATTCTTTCTCTCTCTTTTAAGGTCTAATCTATTCTTTTTTTTTTTTATCTTTTTCTTCAGTCTTGAGTCCTATCTAGTTACTTCCATCTAATGTGTCTTAGTGTTTTCCTCTGGTCTTGTTCGTATTTAGTTAATTCTGTCATTATGTTGATATTTTCCTTTTAGCCTTAAGTTATATTCTAGTTACTCCCATTCAGTGTGTTTTTTTGTTTTTTTATCTCTTCATTCTATCTTAAGCTTTAATCCAGTTAATTCTATCCATTGCGTGTTAATCTTTCCTTCAGTCTCGAGTACTTATGCAATTACTTCTATGCCTTGTAATATCTTCTTCCTTTAGGCTTAAGTGCTAGTGTAGTTTCTCCCATCCAGTGTGTTTTGAATCATCCCTTCAGTCTTAAGCTCTGATGCACTGGCAGTCTCCTAACACTGTGAATACACGCGAAGCTCCAAGTGAATGTATCATGTTACTGACTAAACTTTCCCAGCAGATCCGAGGACTTAAGGTCGAAGTGAAAACTCTTACCTGAAGTGAATATGTTGTTTATCCCTAACCTTACCTGTGTATTTTACCTTCTCTTATATTTCCTTGATCTAGTCACAAGTATAACAAAAACCTGACAAGACACTCCAGGAGGACTTAACTGAAGAAAAACACCAAGCTGGAAGTGAAAGGGTTATTTTACTGGACTCCTTCATAAATTACCTGTGTGTTTACCTTCCCTTATATTCCCTTCATCTATTAACAAGTCTAACAAAAACCTGACAAGACATTCCAGGAGGACTTAACTGAGGAAAAAACACTAAGCTGGAAGTGAATAGGTCTGTAATCGATTCAGCCAAGACCTTACTTACCTTTACCTGTGTGTACTTGCCTCCAGGTGTCTGTCCATACACACCTTCCCCGACAGAGTGTCTCTAACATTGTCCGACAGAGGGCAGTGTACTCGTCCCCTTCCCGCCTTTATGGATTAGAAGCAGCGGATCATTTCTTCCCGATAGAGACCTTGCCCTCTCCCCGATAAGAGGTGACTCATAATTTCCCGATCAAGAACGAGAAGAGTAAGAGTTTTCTCATCTTTTCCCGATAGAGGAGAAAAAAATTGTGTTCTGACATTTCCTGGTAGAGAGGAAAAAGAGGAAAGTGAGAGAGAAAGAAAAAAAAACTACTTCATTTTCCGATAGAGCGCAAAAAAAAAAAAAAGGAAAGAAAAAACCGTAAAAAAAAAAGGTGTAGTGTAAGTATTTCTCCTGTTTCCCGATAGAGGGCAAAAAGAGAATGTTTCGCTCACTCTCCGACAGATGGCAGTGAACATCAATCGATTAAGTGTGTTTTTATAGTATCTTAATTTATTTTTAAAGATAAATACAGTAATCTACGCACCAATCCTAAGAATTTGAAATAATATTTTACAGGTATACAATAGTTCTTTAACTAAGGAACAGATCCCTATTATCAGGTAGAAATTTTGAGACTGAAAATTTGTTCACTTTTTTTTATATAAGTATCGCCACACTCCCTGCCACGCGCATCACTCAATCACCCTCACGTGCATTGCAATCTCAACCCTTCCTCTCCCTCTCCCTCTCCCTCTTCATCTCCCTCTTCCTCCTTTCCACCTTTAGCTTCTTTATCACTCCTACCGTTTATTTCTGTCCTCTCCTTTCTTCCTTTTCTCCTTTTTCCCTCATTTTCATCTCCTCTGTCCTTCCTTTCTTCTCTTTGTTATTCGCTCCCTTCTTCCCTCTCTCCTTTCTCCCGCTCTTGTTCCCTCTCCTCCATTTTCACATTCTCTTCCTTCTCTGCCCTTCCTTCTTCTTCTTTTCCCTCACGCCTTTTTCTCACCCTTCTTCCTTCTCCCTGTTCTCTACCCTCTCTCCTTTCTTCCTCCTTCCCTCACTTCTTCCCTCTCTCCTTTCCCCCTCCCTTCTTGTTTTCCATTCTCTATCCTTTCTTCCCTCCTCACCTTCATCCTTCCTCCTCACTCACTATCTCCGTCTCTATCCTTCCCTCAGTCATGCATGTAACAATATATGTAATTAGACTTCATTACAACCTAAGCCACATTCCCACGTCACGCACGCCGCCCCTTCATCGCCTCCCTCAGGATCGTGACCACTATCATTCCCGCCTGTACCTTAGTCTGCCCCATGAGTTATTAAGGCTATTGACGTGCTGGCCTGGATATCTGAAGGTGCGGGAGTGGAGGCTGATTGCGTGCTGTGATTGCAAGGCGGTACGGGAAGTTAAGGGGCTTTTGTGCTTGTGGATCGCTGTAGGAGTGTGAAAACTGTATGGAAAGTAGGAAATTTGGTTCGGTTTGTGCTGTGATTGGAAGGTTGTACAGGAAGCTGGGTGGTTTTTTGTTGTTAGTGATGATGTTGTAGTGTGTGTGATGTGCATGGAAGCTAACTAAAACTAAGCTGATTAAAAGATAATTGACTAGAAGGCACCACACATTTAGTTCAGATAGCCGCCATCAGAGAGCACTGTAGCCGCTGAATTAGTTTAAATCTTACCAATAGAGGATGCTGTTCCCTTTAATAGTTACGCACATAACCAACAGATTTCAGGAACGCCTCTTTCGTGTCTCGCTCTTCAGTCTGACTTTCCGTGCCTTCCACAACGAGTCGGGAAAGAAATCACTACTTAATGTGACGAAATTAGAGTAGTGACGCAGACAGGGGCGCGCTCAACAGGTGTGTGTGAAGCCGCCCACTCACCTGGCGAGGCGGTGGGAGTCAAGGTGTGGGAGTCAAGGGAAATGGAAAGGAAATCTGACATCTTTGCAGAAAATTGACGGGCAGTTTCGTGACTCGCGGTCCACCTAGATAGACAGACAGAAAATAGATGTTTACCTACACATCACAAATCAAAAGACTGCAAAACGACAAGTAAAAATGACAGAAATTAATAAATAAGTGAATAGATACTCGTAGATAGATAAATAGAGATAGACAGATAAAAAAAGATATAGACGTTTACCTACACATCACAAACAAAAACATTGCAAAAAAACAACAATAAGTAAAAAAACACGCAAAAAAAAACACGACCGAAACAAACAAACAAACAAAACAAAAGACAAACAAATAAACAAACAAAAAAAAAACGAAATAAACACAGGTAAACATAACAGAATAACAACAACAACCAAACACACCACAAACAACACATCACCCTTCAGCTAACCACACCACAAACACAACACATCACTACCACAGCTGACCACCACCACCAACACATCACCACCTCAATTAACTGCCACTCTCCCTTACAGGCACACTGCTGGCCTACACCCTCGTCTCAACTTGCGTCCTGATACTTCGCTACCAGCCTCACTCCACCACTCTCCTTGAAATGTTACCAGAGAGTATTAGAACCCCCTCGCTGGCACCCCCCTTCCTGGCTCCCCCACCCGCTCCCCCACCAACGTGAGGCCCTAGGGTGGTGTTGGGGATGGGGGTGATGGGTGTGCGTGGGTGTGTGAGGGTTTATTGGTGACTAGATTGAGTAGTTTTGGGTTAGGAAGTGTGTGTGTGTGTTTGTTTGTTTGGGTTGTGTGTGTTTGTTTGTGTGTGTGTGTGTGTGTGTGTGTGTTCTTTCTTGTCGTATCTTTCTATTCGATCCGTTTTTCTCTCTCTCTCTCTCTCTCTCTCTCTCTCTCTCTCTCTCTCTCTCTCTCTCTCTCTCTCTCTCTCTCTCTCTCTCTCTCTCTCTCAAGATGACTCATAAGAATTTCCACCTACCTTACATCCTTCCCTCCTCCTTCTACTCCTCCTCCCCCTCCCCTTCCTCCTCCTCCTCCTCCTCCTCCTCCTCCTCCTCCTCCTCCTCCTCCTCCTCCTCCTCCTCCTCCTCCTCTTCCTGCCGTCTTCTTTTTTTTTTTTAAGGGTCAGGGTTTATTGAGGTCCCCGTAGTCATAATGAACAAGGTAGAAAAGATGAGTCTCCCCCTCTCCCTCTCCCTCTCCCTCTCTCTCTCTCTCTCTCCCTCTCCTTTCCCTCCCTGTTACTGATAATCTTCCTCATTTTCTTCTTTCCCTTCCTTAATGTTGAATGGTTATCTCTCTCTCTCTCTCTCTCTCTCTCTCTCTCTCTCTCTCTCTCTCTCTCTCTCTCTCTCTCTCTCTCTCTCTTTAAGTTCTTTAAGCTCTTCTCTTTCTCCCTCTCACTTCCTACCTTTCTCTCCTTCTCTTTCTCTCACTTCTTTATGCATTATTCATTCTCTATCTCTTTCTCTTTCTCCTTCTTCTCTCTTTTCTCCATCTCTTCCTTCTGTCTCCTCCTTCATTCTGCCTGCCTTATCTTTCCTCATTATAATACTCTCTCTCTCTCTCTCTCTCTCTCTCTCTCTCTCTCTCTCTCTCTCTCTCTCTCTCTCTCTCTCTCTCTCTCTCTCTTTTCTTTGTCATCTCTTTCCTCCATCTCTCCTCCTATTCCTTCTTTCGCCCTATCTGCACTATCTCTCTCTCTCTCTCTCTCTCTCTCTCTCTCTCTCTCTCTCTCTCTCTCTCTCTCTCTCTCTCTCTCTCTCTCTCCAATCATAATTTTTCTACTTCTATTTACCTCCCTTTGTCTCCCTTTCTATTTTTCTCCCTTTCCTTTCTCTTTTTCTCTCTGTCCATTTCTCCTCTCCTTGATCTCCCTGTCGATTTTTTCTCCTCTCTTTCTCTCCCTTTCCTTCCACTCCCTCTTCAGAACTTATCTCTCCCACCCACCCATTCTCTCTCTCTCTCTCTCTCTCTCTCTCTCTCTCTCTCTCTCTCTCTCTCTCTCTCTCTCTCTCTCTCTCTCTCTCTCTGCCTCTTCTTTTCGCCTCTGTCTTCTCTCTTTCTCTTCTCCCTTCACTTTCCCTCCTCTCTCCGATTTCTCCCTCTTCTTCCTTCCCTCTCCCCCTTCGCTCTTTTTCTTCCTCTCCCCTCTTCCTCTTTCCTTTCTCCCTTCACTGTCTCATCCCTCCTCTCCCTATATCTCCCTACTCTCCCTCTCTCTCCCCCTCCGGCTCGCTACCCCCCCGTGCCTCGTCTTTCCCCAGAGCAACGTCACTACCGCCCTGGGGTTGCGCGTGTCGTCCGCCGTCACGCCCCAGACCCTGACGGCGGCGCTGCAGCAGAACGGAGGGGCGCGTATCCCCCCTCCGGCTTGCCCCTCGAGCAGAAAGTGACAGTCAAGGTGCTTTACTCACTCAATCACTCACTCACTCACTCACTCACTCACTTAGGTATTTTTTGTAGTGTAGTTCCTTTTAGATTTGAATTTTTTACTTTTTTTTTCGTTCATTGCTGACCGACTCAATTTACTACTCCACATATCCCAAAAAATTTTTATATGCCTATTTTTCTTGTTTTTTTTATTGTTATTTATTTATTTATTTTTTTTTTAGTCAAGAATGTTTTTGCGCGTTTGTTCGCTGCTAACCGTTCACTCACCCGTTTTCTATTTGTCTTTTTTTTTTTTTCGTTTTTTTTTTATATAATTCTTGTGGTAGTTCTTTTTATTGTTTTATTTTCCTTTTTTTTTTTTATCATTGCAATAGTTTTATTTTTATTTTTTTCTGTCCGTATTTTCTTTAGTTACCATGAAGGTTATTTGTTCGTTCCCCCATTGATCAGTTTCCCGTTTTCTACTTGTCGTTTAAGGGATGTCGATTGTAGGGTTTTTATTGGCTTTTTTTACAATTTACAAGAAATCATAGAGTAGTTCTTGTCATCATTGTTATTTCGTACACCGACTGACTCATTCTCCATTTTCTATGTGTCCTTTTTTTTTAGGGTATTATATAGTAGTTCATTTATTGTCTTATTTATTTGTTTATTTGTTTATTTATCCATGTCCTTTTTTTATATTTATGTTTTTATATTCATGTTCCCTCATTCGCTGACCGTTTTCCTTCGTTTTCTTTGTTTTATCGTACTAAAGAAATGTACGGTAGTTTGTTATTGTCATATTATGTCAGACTTTTTGCCTTCACTCATTCGTACAGCTGGTGACGGTTACTCAATCCACTGACTGACTCCCCGTGTTCACATTTCAGGACTTGTATTGTATCTTTAATGAATATGTTTGTCCAATCATTCACTGGCCGGATACTGACACTCGGTTATCATTATTATTATTATTATTATTATTATTATTATTATTATTATTATTATTATTATTATTATTATTATTAAAGCGCCTTGTCTTTTTTCTCATATGCTTGCCTGCTGCTGCTGCTGCTGCTGTTTTTTTCCTATTGTTTCACTGCTTCTAGTTTCCTTATTTCATAATTTCCTAGTTTCGCTTCTGCTGCTATGATTTTTCTTTTCTTTTCTTTTCTTTTCTTTCTATATTTCTTTCCTGGTATGAAAAGGATTGCCTGCTTGAGGTGATGGTGGTGGTGGTGGTGGTGGCTGCTAGTTGTAGTAGTAGTAGTAGTGGTAGTAGTAGTAGTCAGCTTGATTACACTTAGACGCCACAGCAACGAGATCATATGGCGCTGTAAAAATACTTGTAGTAGTAGTAGTAGTAGTAGTAGTAGTAGTAGTAGTAGTAGTAGTAGTAGCATTAAGACCAGCATTACTTCTGGAGAGGCAAATGAAGACACCTCTGCAAGTAACTGAACTGGCCAGCCTATTTGAAACCTTTTATCTAATTGAATTTCTAAGGAGACCAACAATTTCGCTTCTTTTCTTTCACTTCCTCTGTGCCCTTAGCTGTCTTCCCTTCCCTTCACAATTATAACGTAAATAAATACATACATAAATAGAAGAAGAAATAGATAAACATGTTAAAAAAAAAAGGTTAAATCACAGTTTCCATATTTTTATTACTCTTTCCTCTCTCTAAATAAATAAATTGATAAACAAAAACAAAGTACAAATAAAGGTTCAATAACACAGTAATCATTTCTTATCACCATCTGTCTCTCTCCTCTCCGTTCTTCCCTCCTTCACCGCCTCCTTCACCGCCTCCTCCACCGCCTCCTTCACCGCCTCCTTCACCACCTCCTTCACCGTCCCTGCAGAAGGTGATGCGCTCCTCCCCTGACTCTGACGACACCGGCAACACAGAGGAGGGCAGCGAATCATGGCGCCGCGAGGATGACTACATGGTGAGCGACAGATACGAGAACAGGTACTACGGTTCTGTGCCCGCCGCCCCCCGCGTCCCCAGGTGGTACGACAGGTGAGTCAAAGGTGCCCGTTGATTGATTAGCTTACCTGGAGATGGGTTTGACAGGTAGAAGTATAAGTTATCAGGTATACGTGGGTTAGTTAGTTTATGTTATTTTGATAGGGATGGCTAATCAGGATACATAGGTGTGCTTTCTGACAGGTAAAGTTGCTAATTAGCTTACCTGGATGTAATTTTGAGAGGTATAAATAGAGGTTAGCTAGTGTGAGTGGGTTAATTAGTTTATATGTGGTGTTTTGACAGGTATGCATCAATTAGTTCACCTGGAGATAGGATTTTTGCTAGGTGTGAATGGGTTAATTAGCTTACCTGTGTTATTTTTGCGGGTATGTTTAATTATGTTTACCTGGGTGTTTTTTTGACAGGTATACTTAATTTGGTTACCTGGGTGTTGTTTTCACAGAGTTAATTAGGTTACCTGAGTGTTATTTTACCAAGTTAGTTAATTAGCTGACTTGAGTGATATTTTGACAGGTATATCCGGTTAATTTACCTGGGTAGTTGGACGGAAAAGGGCCAGGAGGCTTATTAAAACTGGAAAAG
>NC_087193.1:4549683-4602183 GCF_035594125.1 Scylla paramamosain | reverse complement strand
TAAGACGGCTGTGTGTGTATAAATGTATGTGATATGTGTATGTGTGTGTATATTTGTATACACGACTCACTCGTGTATACATGAATCCCAACACACGCATATCTGTTCAAATTTTTGCTTGTGATCTAAGTTTTGTACATTTGTCTGTATAATGCCAATATTGTTTTGCCTCACACGTTTTTATTACTTTCGTTTTATCTTGGTTGTTTATTATCGTTTTGTTAATTGCGTCTGTTTCTTTCACTGCTGTCTTGTTTGTACTGATTGTTTATTATTTGTTTATTATTTCTGTGCATCTCTGTTTCTTGGCCTCGCGTCCCTCTCTGTTTTGTTGTGCCTGTGTCCCTCGCCTCGCTCCTCTTGCTACTTGTACTTATTGATTGACTGGTACGATGATGACATAAGGTAGCAGCTGCAGCAGCAGCAGCAGCAGCAGCAGTAGTAGTAGTAGTAGTAGTAGTAGTAGTAGTAGTAGTAGTAGTAGTGATTTAACCTAGTTTTTTTGTTTATTTTTCTGGGTGGTATACGCACACACACACACACACACACACACACACACACACACACACACACACACACACACACACACACACACACACACACACACACACACACACACACACACACACACACACACACACACACACACTCACACTACACCACTCCACACCACTCCACACCACACCACACCACACCACATTACACCGCCACCACCACCACCACCACCACCAACAACAACAACAACAATAACTACTACTACTACTACTACTACTAGGTCTACTACCACTACCACTACCACTATCACTACCACCACCACTACCACCACCACCACCACAACTACCACAACCAACTCTACACAAAATCATCCACACTTCCGCTTTTTCCATAGCAAATAATTTCCTGTTTTCTTTCATAGCAACCACCCGTTCTTTATTCTTATTTCCGTTTTCTGTTCCCCGAGGAAGCCCCCCTCCCCTCACCATGGGTCCCTTAGCTACAGTCGTTTCAAAACACTTTCTCCATATCTTCCAGTTTTTGGCTGTAATGGCAGAGGACGTTCCAGTAATATCCTTGAAACTCTCCTAGGAAACCCGAGTGGTCTCTTAAAAACCCGAACGGTCTCTTAAAAATAAATTCAGAATACGTAATTGATGATATTTCATTAGTATACGTTCGAAAAGTTTGAAGATTGACGTTTTCTTTGTCAATTGTGATAGAGTGCCTTTTATTTCCCACTTTCTCTTTTCTTTATAAGGGAATTTCTATTATGACATTATACAGAACGCGCACAAAATTTCTCTTACCGTGCAAGGAAGATCGGTTGGTGTCTCCTAAGTTACATTTTCACGATAATTAAACTTGTACATATTTTATCATTATCTAACGTATTTATCTTTTATTTTATCTTGTCATTTATGTTTTTGTCTAGTTTTATTCAGTTTTTGTGTCTTTTTGCTTCATACTAATTTGAGTTATCTTTTCTATCAACTCATACATTATTCAATCTTTATTCATTCTAAATATAAGTACTAATCTTGCCTTATTTCCTTCGATTATAATTTTTACCAGTCTCATTTACTTTACATTTTTCTTAATTATTTCATTTATCAATTGTCAGCATTTACTAATTTTCTTCATCCATTTCATTTATGACTTTTATTCATTCTTTAATCACTAACCATTCCTTATTGAGTTAATACATAATTTTCCATCATTCTATTCATTCTTTTCCTATTCACATTCTGTTATTGATACGATCAGTTCTTCACATTTACCAGTTTCAAACCGCATTCATTTACTCATTATTCATAATTTCCATTCCATATGTAATAAATATGTATACATATTTATTAAGCAACATGTACCCATCAATTCCTGTCATTTTTTCCCGCTATATTGTCTACAGGTATTTCCAAAGCTATGGCATATCATAAGCTAAGATCCTGCAACTCAGACAAGACACCGTGTTAGCCTAACTTTTGCACAGGACCGCATTGCAAAACACTTCGGGACTCTCACCTCTACTTAAATAGGCCCTAATGGAAGTAACCGCGGTTTTCAAGGGTCCTTTTCTGATTTAAGGGATAACTGAACGAGAATTTTGCATTATCAATAGGTAAAAATGGAGAAAATGATAGAAAAAAAAGTAAAAAATAGGCTTCAGAATTCGGCGTATCATCTCAATGGCCTTTGAAAATAGTCTTGGTGAGAGTTTTGAGTGTGTTAGAATTACGGGGCCTCTTTTTATCCCCCGCCCGGTTTTTCTAGGAGACAAAGAAGGTGGGAGACTGTATAGTTTATTCTCCGTCTGTCTGTTTGTTAATCTGTGAATTGATGTTTGTGAGTAGGTGTAAAATTTTAACGTGTTTGTTGAAGAAAAAAATAAGTATCATTATTATCGTGGTGATGATGATGGTGATTGATTGATGTTGATGATGATGATGATGATGATGATGATGACGATGGTGTTGACTGATGATGATGATGATGATGATGATGATGATGATGTGTGTTGTTTTCATGGATATTGCATTTTTTTTTATCATTATTATTGTTTTTCAGTCTCTTTCTGTCTTTCTTTCCATCTTTCTTTCTATATATCTTGTCCATATGCCACTCGATAGAGAGAGAAAGAGAGAGAGAGAGAGAGAGAGAGAGAGAGAGAGAGAGAGAGAGAGAGAGAGAGAGAGAGAGATTGAATATTATCTTAATCTGCTCTCTGAAAGGATTAAGATTTGTTTGTTTGCCCGTTTGTTTGTTAGTTTGTTCCTTGTTATCGTGTGGTGTTAATGTGCTTCCTCTCTCTCTCTCTCTCTCTCTCTCTCTCTCTCTCTCTCTCTCTCTCTCTCTCTCTCTCTCTCTCTCTCTCTGTCTCTCTCTCTCTATCTATCTATCTATCTATCTATCTATCAACCAGTAAATCTATCTATCAAGCAGTCAACCTACCTATCTATCTATCAGTCTTCCCGTCTACTTGCCTACCCAATCTATCTGTCCGTCTGAGTAACATAATATTATCAATAGCCGTGCATAGTATTATAATTACCATAACACTGTCATCGCCTTGGAAGCGTCTTAACGGGATCACTAAAGCATCAAAAATATTCGCCTTAAAAAAAAATACAACATACTATAATACTAACAAACGTACGTACTACTTTTTATCATCGTTCAACAACCATTAATGAATAAGTAAATTTTTAGATTATGTGTGTTTTAAGGTGAAAAATTAATAGCACATACTAGAAATGATGTACGATTTTCTTTCCTTTAGGCTTTTCAAAATAAGTCAAAATGCGGAATATTCTTGAAAAAAAAAAGCTAAAAAGACGTCATTTTATCGTCCATTAGCTCGCCTGGAAGAGGAGCAAGAAGCTGATTGGCTGATATTTAAACTTCCCAGCCAATCAGTGCTCTCTTCGTGCTGTCTTAAGTAAGGATGTGACAAAATGGCGGTGATTCTCTTAATGCGGGGAAGGGAGGGAGAGAGAGTCACATGGATAGAGAGATAGAGATAAAAGATAACCATACCTATCTCTCCTCTCTCCCTCTTCCCTCTCCCCTTGTTCTTTGTGATATTTCCCTTCTCTAGTGCCATGTTGATAGCTTTTCCCTCCTTCCCTCCTTCCCTCCAAAGGATCCCTCCCTTCCCCCCTTCCCCTCCCTCTCCCTCTGTGTCCGTAGTCAATTGTAGTGTTTTGAATAAAGTTGAGTTCATTGTTGATAGCTGGTTTGTCTTCTGCCTTAACCTACAGAATTTGGTTTCATTTTAATTCATAAAGGTATGATTCTAATTTTTTTTTTTTTTTTTTTTTCATATTGGATGGAATTATTGTTGTGATTAACTTCCGTAAGATTTAAAGTTTGTGTTTTTTTACGTTTCAGAATCTTGATGTAATTACTTTTCAGCAAGCTGTAGTAGAAGTGGTCGGAAGTCTTTCAAGAATGTTTTTTTTTTTCTTTATTTTATGATAGTAGTAGTTTGTATTGATAGTTTAACAAGCAGTCTGCATCTTCAGTGAGCAGAAACACCCACGAGAACGAAACAAGTCATCTCCGAGGCGTGATGAGAGAGCAAAACATATACGGACATAGAAAATAAATAAATAGAATGAAATATATAAATAGCGTGTCTACACAAATCCTTAGATCAAGGGTAATTACTTGAGGTGTGATACTTATCTTCCTGGAGCATCAAGGTTGTAGCCCAGTTACAGGAGATTCTTACCATTAATCCCTCAGCCTGGGCCATGCACCTCCCCCTTCTCCCTTTGCGGACGTCTTTTACATGCCACAGCGATATATTGAAATAAATACGCGTTTTAAGTCGGTTCTACATTATAACAAAATAACGATGCAACGCGATTTCATTCCAGTCCTTCGAAGCTTCAAACGAGTGAACCAATAGTAACGAAGCGCGCGAGGTTTCATAGAACATTCTCTTCACCAGCACGGGCCAGGACGGGGCGGACAGTGAGTGTAATCTGATTTCGCTCATTTCCCTCAACGCCAATAATTATAAGTGTTTTTGTTAGCTCAGAATATCCCTAGTTTCATTATTTCGCTTGTGGTTACATGACAGAAAGCGGGGAAAGGCTGAAAGGATGAAATTGTGAGAAAAGGTGAACAGGGGGGGGGGAAGGAAGGAGTGAGCCGTAAGAGGAAGAAAGTTACGGGCTTTAGGCTACGTGTGGCGTGGTAAGCTGTGAGGAGGTTTTCTGTGTTGTTCCATGCCAGGGTTAGTGGTAGTAGTAGTCGTAGTCGTAGTAGTAGGGAGGAACGATATTAAAGAGAGGCAAGAAAAAATTTAGCTTGTGTTGCCAGATGTTTGTACTTTACTGTTTATCTAGTGTAAGAAAAATAAATACAAATTAAAGTGCTTAACTACTTCATATTATTTTCCATCAGTGACGAAAAATGGGATAAATTACAATACATTAATGTAATGGATTTGATCATTTAGTGTATGGATGGCTAAACGTCTTTGATTATGTACTTGGTAGCACTAAATTTTGTCGTCTTTCCCTGAGCAAGAGGAAAAATATAGTTATTGGGTGTTTTGGTATTTTCAGCAAAAAAAAAAAAAAAAAAAAAAAAAAAAGTTAGTAATTAATGTGGGTATATTGTGATCGCGTTAACAATCGCAATAAATGACTCGTGTTGCCAGTGTTGCACCTCATCTTCAGCAAACTGGGAACATGGCAGAAAAATTTTTTTTTTTTTTTTTTTTTTTAGGTCCTGGCAGGGGCTATGTATGCCCCTGCCAAATATTGTAGCGTTCAGTAATGAAAGTCTGTTTTGATAACAGCTGACTGTATTGAAGAGAAACAAATACCCAAACAGCATAACATCCACAGATCAAAAAAATAAAAATAAAAAATAAATAAATAAATAAATAATAAAATAATAATAATAATAATAATAATAATAATAATAATAATAATAATAATAATAATATGAATGTGTGGAGATGAAATTAATTTCCATCACTTTCTTCCCAAATATCAACTAAAATATCAATGTGTTGTTTTTCCCTTTTAATGATATGAAGGAAATATTAATTTGTGCATTCTCTCTCTCTCTCTCTCTTGAAATGTTTGAGAATATTAATGCAAATAATGAAGACAAGGCCACAGTTTGGTCATGTACACTTCAGGAATAATTGCGCACCTACACCTTAGAGATGAACGTGAGGGTTTTGTTACTCCCAGCCTCACTAGAACACTTTCATGAGTGTGAAAAATCCCAGCCTCACTAGAACACTTTCATGAGTTTGAAAAATAAGACAATGTTCTTCCCGTTTAATTCATTGAAATCTCTATACTCTAGAATTTTTACATAATTCTGAATAAGCAACAAAAGAATGAACTGAGGAGGTCACTGTGATGGAAATATTTATCCCTTTATTTCAGATCTGTTATTTGCTGAATGTTTACTTTCTCGCCATAGAGAGACAATGAGATAAACATGGTGTGAGGATTTTCATTATATTTCCATCCTCACATCTTTTAGTTGTTGATGCTAGGAGATTTGATGTTCCACCTAATAAATTCAAATCTCATTTAGACATTTTATGCTTATGGGAAAAATATGTGAGCATTTGGTAATTATGTAAGGATGTGGTAATGTGTCCAGCCTCACTAGAACACGCTTGTAAATGTGAATATTAGAGAGATTTGATGTTCATTTGTTTTAATTCATTAAAATCTCTCATGTTCCTCTTGGTAATGTTTACTGTCACCACCCAGCGTGTTTTTCATGATTATATTGCCACACTGAAGCACTATGTACACTCCAACCTAACTTGAAGTCAAAGAAATTATCCTTATTTAAAATCACCTACTTTCCTTTTAAAGTTCAGCAAACTTTTTTCTCTTACCCATATATTTCTTGTTTTTATGAGTCACTTCATCTTAACATTATAAAACTAAAGAACTTTGCTAATTCTCACAGAATCGATTCTCCTTCTACTTAACTCTATATATATATATATATATATATATATATATATATATATATATATATATATATATATATATATATATATATATATATATATATATATGGCTTTTATATTGTTAAAGATGCACTCCATAGTATTATGAAACCAAAGGAACTAACTACTATTTAGATACATTTGGTTATACTCCAAGGTAGCTCATTCCAACTCCTTTGTTACTATAACATGACTGGCTTGAAGTTACCTAAGTTACCTACATTTTCCTAAGTCTGCATTACAAAAGAGGAGGAACTTTAGTAATATTCATCTTGGTTCATTGTCATCCAGCAACTTCCTCTCTAGACAGGGCTGCCTTTGAGAATCCTGGAGGCATTAGAGGTCTTGTGTGGGGAGGAAGTGTGTACAGCTGCCCAATGAACTGATGCTGTGATGCACAGAATGCTTTCCACAAAAAGAAAGAAAAGCGCTTTTAAAATGACTCCCTCCACTTATCACATACCAATTACCTCGCTTTTTGTGGAGTTATTACAGAGAAACGGTTTATCATCGCTTCCTTATTTCCCATTACATGTTTGGATGACTTAGAAATCTCTTCCACTTTTGTAGCCATAAATAATCTCTGAATATAAAGGAGAATATTAGTCTCTATATTAATTTTAAGTTGATTTTTGGATGTGAAATTCACTAGGTTATTGCACACATGCACGCACACACACACACACACACACACACACACACACACACACACACACACACACACACACACACACACACACATGGAAACAATTATGTCGAGTGCTGTGATCCAGAGGGCACAGATGACATAGCTAAAGCACCTGACACACTTGCCACAGACGATCTAGTCCCAGTCTGTGATGTGCGTGAGGTGCCCTGGTGCTGTGAGTGCTGCTGGGTCATGACGGCAGACTCCAGCGCCCTCTGTACGTAGAGTGTGGGGTCCTCACCATCCGGTATGACAAGGCTGAGAGGCTGCCCGTCTTTCAGTGTTATCTCAAGTGTGTTTCCCCCAGACGTGATGGAGCCAAGTGTGTTGTTGTCTGGATGCTGTGGGGAGAGGGAGAAAGAGTGATTGTATGAGTGTAGGTTAATTCTGTGGGGAGAGAGAGAGTGGGTGTTAATGAGTGAATGAGTGTTATAGTAACATATAAAAAAGATACCAGTGGATTTCAAATACTAGTAACAGATTCTTTGATTCTCATTAGGCTGTCTGATTTTACAACACATCACAACACATTATTAGAGAAAAATGGAAGACGCAAGTCCCACTAGTTTATTTCTTTACAACTCTAGACTTACTATATCACCAGAAAAAAAGGAGACAGTCTGTTATTCTGTTGCTCTATTCTTGCTTTGTCACTGTTATTCCAAAGTGGCAGCCAAGAAAACAGCAAGACTAATAGGCAACAAATCAATTCCTTTCTTCATCACACTCTCAGGTTATAAGCATCATGACTCCTTGCCCCACCCAACACTCACCCCAGCAAGGAAGTGACCCTGCACCTCCCCTATCGTCTCCCCAGAGGAGTTGATGACAGGGATGACTGACTGCCCCTCCTCGTTGGTGAAGATCTGGAACACAAAGAATGAGAGGTTAATGAGATGAGGGAAAATTGTAGATGTCTGAAAGGGAAATGGAGGGCAATGAATAGGAGGTTAAAGAGATGATGAAAGATGAAAGTTCTAGATGTCTGAGAAGGAAATGGAAAGAAAGAAGGTTAAGGAAATGAAGAAAAGTTTTAAATGTTTCAAGCAGAAAACTATTAAACCCATCTGTGACAAAGACAAAACAGACCTGCATCTGTCTGTCAGCTGAATTAGTGGACCCCTCCTGCAGCATGACAGCTGAGGAGGAGGGGGCGGAAGAAGACGTAGAGGAGGAGGAGACAGAGGCTGTGGCAGAGGTGACGGTGGAGGGTTGGTTGTATGGGCCAAGGGTGAAGCCTTCTGTGTTGAGCTGCAGCATCTGTGTGGTGCCTTCCGGGAGGTTGTCAAGGTGGTGAGACTGGTGCTGGGAGTCCTCGGTGATCTCAGCCTCCTGGTGGTGAGAGACTTGGTCAGAATGGTGGTGCAGAGACAGACAGAAGGAGAGAAAGGGAGAGAGAGAGAGGGAAAGAGGGGAAGGAGTAATGCAAATAAGAGGCAAATTAGCTTAGTTATGGAGGGAAAGAAAGTACATTAGAGAAACCTGGTTAGACTGGTGGTAGTGACAAGAGAGAGTGAGGGAAGTGATGCTAATAGGAGGGATTGTACCTTGGGAGGGAGAAGAGGGTTATGAAGGTGAAGTGAGAAAAATTATATTAACAATTAAGAGAGAGAGAGAGAGAGAGAGAGAGAGAGAGAGAGAGAGAGAGAGAATATAACAAGTAGAAAGTGAGACAAAGCAGCATAAACAAATTCAGAATGTAGAGACTGAGGATAAAACAAACATTTCCCTGAACCAACAAAATCATCACAAAATCAAAATATACAATACCAACAAGCACAAAAAGCATCAGTTAGCATCAGTCACCCACCACAGCTTGCAGGGCTCGC
Organism: Scylla paramamosain; assembly: GCF_035594125.1. NCBI lineage: Eukaryota > Metazoa > Arthropoda > Malacostraca > Decapoda > Portunidae > Scylla > Scylla paramamosain. Next base: position 4,593,170 of record NC_087193.1, on the reverse strand, counting down.
AGTGCATCGTTGTCATCCTTGTCTGAGAGGATGTAAATAATGCGTTGGTCGCCCTGAGTGGTCTCAAAGGTGCCCGTGGGTTGCAAGAGCCAAGTCTCGTCCTCCCGGTGGCTGCGGCGGTGCTTGTGAAGGTTTGAGGCATCGCTGAAAGCTTTACCACAGATGTTGCACATGTACGGTTTCTCTCCTGGGGATGGAAAGGAGGTGGCTGGATGAGAGGTGCACACAAGGGGAAGGAAAGAAAAAGAAGTGTTTGGAGCACAATGGGAGACACACACACACACACACACACACACACACACACAGACTCACCAGTGTGCATACGGACGTGCTTCTTGAGTGTGTACAGTTCACTAAAGCTCTTGGTGCACACATTACACACATAGGGCTTCTCTCCGTTGTGTTTCCTGAGGTGAGCCCGCCACGCCTCCCGGTTCAGGAAGGACTTGTTGCAGACGGTGCAGCTGAACGGCTTCTCCCCGGTGTGCCTACGCATGTGCAGCTTGAACTGTTGGGAGAGAGGAGGGTGAAGCCAGAAGTGTGAGTGAGGGGATGGCAAAAACCACAAGTTAAGTGTTCTAGATATCAAAGATCATAAAGCACCATACAGAAGATAGGAGAAAGAAAGGAGAAAGGTAAAGAAAAAAGAGGCTAGGTGAAAGATCCCTGATCACCCTGCTTTACCTGGGAGGAGGTGGTGAACTTCTTCCCACAGGTCTCACAGCAGTAGGGCTTCTCTCCCGTGTGGATGCGAATGTGTTCTTGAAGGTTGCCATTTTGGGTGAATCTCTTCCCACAGTAGTTGCAGCTAAATGGCTTTTCACCTGAGGGAAGGACAAATCAGCAAGGTTAAGAGGAGGAAGTGGTGATGGTGAGAGGAAAGACAGAAGAGATGGAAAGACAGGGTGAATACATGATATAAGGAGAAAGAAGGGAAATAGGAGTAGGAAGAGGTGGTGATGGTAGTGGTGAGAGAAAAGACAGAAGGAAGAGATGGAAAGACAGGGTGAAAAAGGGTAAAAAAAATCACTATCAATCATTTTGTCACTCACCACCACCACCATAGCCACCACCACCACCAAGGACTGACCGGTGTGGGAGCGCACATGGAGGGTGAGGGAGGTAAGGTGGTTGAACTGTTTGCCGCAGATCTCACAGGTGAACTTCTTGAGGCCCGTGTGAGTGTTCATGTGGTTATACAAGTTGCCTCGTGTCTTGAAGGCAGTGTTGCAGACCTCACACACATAGGGTCTGGGAGAGAAACGAAGAGAGAGACAGAGACAGAGATGTGAGTTATTCAAAGTAATGTAAGGATGTAATTCATTTTCCATTCATAACTTCATTCCTGAAAACGTTTATTCATTCACACATTTCTCTTCCGAACACACAATAATTTACTTTCATATTATATTAACCTTAAGAACTACATTCCTAGATAATCCCTCCCACTCACCTCTCCTCAGAATGGACACTGTAATGCCTCTGGAGTAACTGCTTGTGCTTGAAGGTCGAGTTGCACAGGTGGCACACAAACACACGCCCGTTGTTGTGCGAGGAATCTCGGTGGTAGATGAGGGAGCTGGGGTGCGTGAACACTTTGCCGCAGGTCGGGCATGGATACTCACGCTCCTCCTTGGGCGGCTGTGATAGTAGTAGTAGTAGTAGTAGTAGTAATGAAAGTGGAATTTGCAGTTACAGTAGTAATAGAAGTAAGACATGACTGAAAACAACTAGGTAAATACAGACAGACAGACAGACAGACAGACACACCCACCCACCTCGTGCAGGGCGTAGTGGTTGCGCAGGCTGTGCTGGTAGGCAAAGCGCTTCCCACAGGTGGCACAGGCGTATGGCTTCACTCCCTCGTGCATGCTGGACACGTGGTTCTGAGAGGGACAGGAGTCATTGGTTAAGTTAGGTGGTTTCCTTGCACGCTCTCTCTTTCTCTCTCTCTCTTTCTCTCTCTCTCTCTCTCTCTCTCTCTCTCTCTCTCTCTCTCTCTCTCTCTCTCTCTCTCTCTCTCTCACCAGCACTCACATTATAGCCATCCTGCGTCACAAAGGTTCGGGTGGGGCAGTGCGGACACTTGAATTCCACTTTGCTGTCTTCCTTCTCCACCTCAATGATGCCTGTGAGGGATGATGTGGGTTAGAAGGCTGCCACTTATTAACATTCCAGTGATGATTAAGAGACACCAAACTGGGTAGGAAGGATCAGAGTATAATAGTTTAAATTATTATTATTTGATGCATCTTCCCTCACTCACTAACCACTGTCAGGCATTTCTTTTTGTTCTGCAGTCACCTTCAAGCATCATATGGACTGGATATTGCAAAATCCATTCCTTTCTTATCCTCTTCTTTCTTGTATGTGCTTATAGAGATATGACACTCATTTCTTAGTGCCGTGAATCGTTGCTTATTGCAGTGAAAAGGTTAAACACATTGAAGCAAAATTTTGGTGATTATTTGATGAACACATTGCAATATAATGAATCTGTGTTATCTGTTTGTAAAAAGATAATGCACCAGCTCTTTTGGTTCTAACTGCTCATAATTGAATCATATAATCTGAGCTGCAACTCTTAGCCATTGCAATGAGAACAGGGTACATGGCAGTATTTGTGGTGTGAGGAGCAATGGAACCCTGTCCACTGTAACAAGAACATGGTGCATGGGTGTGTGTGTGTGTGTGTGTGTGTGTGTGTGTGTGTGTGTGTGTGTGTGTGTGTGTGTGTGTGTGTGTGTGTGTGTGTGTTGAGGAGCAACATACCAAGTCCCGTGTGCTGTGTGTTGTGCTGGTGGATGTTGATGTCCTCACGGGTGGAGAAGCGGTCCTTGCAGGTGTCACACTGGAGGATGACCTGCTTGTGGAGGCGGCTGGGGTGTTGAAGAGTGGTGGAAGAAATGGAGGTGATGAGGAACTGGTTATTTTAGTGGAAAACAACAATGGTGACTTTATTTGTTCAAGGATCACAAGGTTTTCGTGCAAATTCAGGAGATAGTCTGACTAACTTCTTTTACTTACAAGAAAGATGACAAACCACAACCTTGTGTGTACAGAAGGTAACGCATCATTTGGAATTAAGAGATTTGAGCTTTCGGATAGTCTAACTTTTTTACTTAGAAGAAAGATGACAAACCACAACCTTGTGTGTGCAGAAGGTAACGCATCCTTTGGAATTAAGAGATTTGAGCTTTCAACTTACCAAAGAAACAGAATAAAGATCACTTTTTTTGCTTACAAGGAGAAAAAGAGCCACTTTTTAGCTTATCGAGAGAATGAATATAGACCACATTTTAATTTGAGATAATATAGACCAGTTTTTAGCTCACTTAAGAGAAAAGAGAAGCACACTCACTTGTGCAGGAGGTAGCGGCCTTTGTGCAGGAAGCCTTTGCCACACAGGTCACACAGCCACTTTGCCTTCTTCTTGGCGCCACGCTTCTTGCGGAACAGAGTGGGTTCACTGAAGGACGTCTTGGGTGGCACACTCACTGCCTCCCCGACTGTTGTGATCTGTGGGGCAGGAGAGAAAAATTATGAAAAAGATACTTGAGATTTTTATTTTCAATCTATGCTCTCTAAAAGGCCTGGTATATTGCAGAATCCTTAGTACTGTTAGTAGAAATGACATCAAATATTGCTCCCTAGAATCCCCACAGCCACAAAATATACAATGGTCTTGAAGATGTTTACACACTTCCATGAGCTTATCAGAGGCTCAGTGACAGCACACAGGCTCACCTGAACTGAGCTGATGGAGGAAGAAGGCTTTTCCTTGCTCTCCTCCAGTTCCTCCATCCCCCGTAGGGTAATGTTTCCATCTGGAGAAGAAAATGTGAGGCATGAACAAAGGAAAGAAATGGTAGAAAACATCAAGCAAAAAAATACAAAGAAGGATGGATCTAATTAATTGAAATATAAGAAAAAGTAAAAGGAAAGAGAAAAAAGACCAAAATTAAGTAGGAAAGTCACATATACAATTCTTACAGAGATAAAGAAATAGAAAACTTACTGACTGCTTTTGCTGATCACTCAATAATATCACACTGTGCTTATAAATGACAAAAAAAAAAAAAAAAAAAACTGGCACCAAGAAGGGGAAGAGGATAAGAGAACAAAGAATCCACTGCAGGAAGACAAAGCTCAGAAGACAGAAAAAGCCAAAGAAGTCACCCAAATAATTCAAACAAGACAAAAAAGGAAGCTGCACCACTTAACCTCATTACCTTCCTGGAAATTCACTTCAATGTTGACAGAGACGGGGAGATCCGAGGGCGGCCCAGAAGAGTCGGCAATGATGATGCTTGCCCCTTCATCAGCAATGGGATTATTAGCAACAGCAACAGTCTCCCTCTCGCCCATCATCATCGCCGCTGCCTCCACCGCCAGCACTCCAGGGGGAGCCGCAACAACCCCCTGGTGGCGGTAGTCAGTGTCGGTGGTGTCGTCTGCCTCATCCAGCGCCTCCTCCTTCACGCCAGAGTCATTCATCAGCTTCTCGAGGTCCCGGCCGGCAATGGAGTCCCGGTACCTGGAGGAGAGGAGCATCTGTACACCCCATCATGATACCTAATCCCTTGACTGGTGTTTGGTGCACCTTTCCTTAATTGGTCATCACTCTGAAACATCTTTACTTGTTTTACAGTCATCTTCTGTGTTTAAACTGGGTAGAAATTGCAGAAGTCTATTCTTTTTAAACTCTTACTTTCTTGTAGATGCTTATAAAGATTTGATGCATTACTTCTGGTGCTGTTAATTGTTTTGTATTGAAGTGAAAGGGTTAAGAGCAGCATTATGTAACCAAATTGTTGTGGTGCCTTCAGTTCATTAATTCCTTCAGTTTTGATCATATGCTGGACTCATTCACCATCATAATATTTTGTTTTAATGTCCTTATTCTTCTTTTTGCAATAACTCCTATAAAACTTGCTGCCTCGTGAATCTGTGTGAGTTATGGGTAAGGCTGAGGCATTTCACACACCACACACCTCAGCCTCATGATGAAGGAAAGTAATTACCATCTTATACCATTGATATCAGCTAAAACCATTAAATTCTGAATGAAATTTGGGGGTTGTCTTATCTGAAAGTCGTCTTATCTGAAAGTTGTTTTATCTGATGAAATACACAGTAAGTGCTTGCTACTCCATAAAATAATTTGTAACCTGAACATAATACTAACCTCATCATGCTAATTAATAGTTAATAATCTGTATTCTCAAATTATTTCTACCTTTCATCCTCATTTTTATTTCATTTCTATATATCAACAGTCTTTTCTTCACAATATTTATTTTTTAATGTTTTATATATGTATTCTCAAATTATTAAACAACTATTTCCTCTTCAATCTTGTCAAATCCTCATTCATCACTATCATCATCTTCCCTTTTATTTACCTCCCCTAATCTCTACACCATCATTCCTCTATCTCTTTCCTAACCCACAGTTCTTTCCCCCAAACAGAAGGGCTCACCTGGATGGTAGACTGGCCTTCCTCCCTGACCTCCGTGGGCCTCTCTTGTCCTCCTCCAGCTGCTCCTCCTCCTCCTCCATCTTGACAGCTGGCTTGGGTGGACCCTGGCAGAAGGTGACACATGAGAAGGGTAATTTTGGAGAAAAGTTTGTATGTGTTTTTGTGTCATATACTCCGATCTGTTTCACAACATACACACACACACACACACACACACACACACACACACACACACACACACACACACACACACACACACACACACACACACACACACACACACACACACACACCTCTCCCCTCCGAGGCCGTCCCCGCCGTCTCTTAGGTGGCTGTCCCTCTACTGCCTGGCTCATCGGGTGCACCTCACTGAACACCTTGGACACACTGGCACCTGAGGAACATAGGCATTGTAGCAGTAACAGTAGCAGTAGCAGTAGTAGTGGTAGTAATAACAGTATTATTTATTTTCATCAATCAATCACAGACACACAACAGTAGACCAGTTCAGTTCATTACCAGAGGAAGTTTTGTGTGTGTATGCAAACAGTACACATAAATTTAAAGGAAAATACTAAGTTGGAATGAGAAGATGAGCATTGCAATAGTCTGTGCTCACCCTTGGTCAGGTCATCCATGGGTATGTCTGGTGAGTCTCCCTGCAGGTTGATGAGGACATTCTGTGGTGCAATGGGAGCCTTGTCCAGCGGCTGTGGCAGAGAGAGAGAGAGAGAGAGAGAGAGAGAGAGAGAGAGAGAGAGAGAGAGAGAGAGAGAGAGAGAGAGAGAGAGAGAGAGAGAGTTATTATTAGTGTTATTATAGATTATTTTATGTGCTGGTATGTGACAATGGACTGTTTTAGCATTATTTAAATTCTCTCTCTCTCTCTTATTCAGCATTGCAAATTTAACACTGTCTTCTATTGCCTTATTCCTTCTTTTCTTTCTTTTTTCATCCTTCTCCCTCAGTCCTTAAACACTAACTTAACTATTCTCCCTTTTCTCACTTCTCTTAACTAACTGTTCTCTTCCCCCCTCTTCCTTCATTTATATCAACTTACAAACTAAATAATTATTCTCTTACATTCCTCCGCTTCCCCTCCTCACCCTGCTGCTCCTCCACACCCCATACCTGCAGGAGGGAGCGGAGGCGGTGCTGGCCTTCCACCATGCGGTCAATGAGGTCCACTGTGGCTGCAACACCCACATGGCAGCGCTCACAGATGCACACAGGCAGCCGGCCATCATCTACCACCTGTGTGTGAGGGTAAGGGGAATTAGGTTAGCAGTGGTGGTGGTGGTGGTATTGTTGTTCTTGTTATAGGTATATAGAGGTGAGGGTGAAGTGGTTGGAGGGTAGTAGTGGTGGTCTGTGGGTGTTGTAATAGTAATGGTGGGTATAAGTGTGGTTGTATTGATGCAGGTGGTGGTGGTGGTGGTGGTGGTACTGTAGTGGTAGGTAGTTTCAGGTGTTTTATCTGTGTTAAGTACATAGACAGTGCTTCAGGCTGCTGTATTAGGGAATTGTAAAGACATTATTTTAACAGTGTACAATAGTGATAATGAGAAAACTGTGTGAAAGTTTTGTCAGTATAGCAGGTAATATGATGATAATTTAAGAATGACATAGATTTGACAATAGGATGTAGCAGATTAAAACTGAAAGTATTTTGACAACAAAATTACTACAGAAAGATACAGAAACTTTTGATACTATATGTAGTAGAAAACTTTTAAACTATTGCAATTGATTTTTAATATTGTATACCATTAAAAAGATGGCAGTCTGTAGCTACTATAATCTGGTAATTTTCAGTTGTCATATAGTTTTGTTATGCATCCATTCATCATCACCACCACCACCACCACCATTCTGCCATTTAGGATATTCATCATAGGCCTACATCAAATTGAATTATAAAAGAGTAAACTAAAATAACATTTCATTCCCATCATTTGCCTTTCATATATTGAGTATTTCATTTTTTTTTTTTTTTGTCCTACACATTATGTATTTTAATCAATATGCAACTATACACTAAGAAGACTGTCCCATTACACAGTATAGGAAATTCTGATGATAACAGACATACAGTTGGGTCTACAGACAGCGGCAAGCAGAGACAGACAGACATATAGACGAACAGACAGACCGAGAGGCATATATAGATAGACGGACATGTATAGATATATGGATAGATAGATTAGACAAGCAAATTGATCATTAAGTACAGATAAATAGACAGCTCGATAGATGGATAGGTACGATAGGTCGTATGTATGCAATATATTGAAAGGCATAAACAGACATAACTAGATGGATAATTAGACATAGATAAGATTGACAGGCAGATATATGCGGATAAACAAATGGATAGTATAGATAGAAGGGTAGACAGGCACGCAGTTAAATGGGAAACAGACAGGCAGGCAGATATATAGACAAAAAAAAAAAAAAATTAAGTAGATATATAATACAAATTATCGTTATTACATCTATTATATAAAGCTCAGTGAAGCCAGCTGATCAATACATTGGACGTCATTTTCCACCACAATCCCCGCCATTTTGTCATGCTTCTCCCTAAAATAAAACCATTAGAAAAAAATATGTAAAGAAAAAAATCATATTGGTGGTACTTGGCAACTCTAGAAAACAACCACCACCATCACCACCGCCGCCATTAAATCTTATTTTACCATCTCCTAAAAGAAATAGACCAGCTGAACCCTTCTGAACTTGACCACAGAGAAGCAATTTCCCCTGAGTGTAGTCCTTGAGAGCTTAGGAATATTGTTTAATGGGGATATTGGTAAAGTAAAGGTATTGGATTCAGAGAGACTGATTTGACTCCCGAGGTGCAGAACAAGGCAGCAAGGCGGGGGCGATGTGTCTTACCTTTATGGGCAGATATTTGTTGATCAGGATGGCCAGGGACGCCTTCTCCTCGCTGTCGTCGAAGATGGTGAAGGTGCCGCCCTCGCTCTCGGTGGCACAGAGGCGGCATAGCGGGGAATCGGCGAGAAATGTCCCCATGTTGTGGTGGCGCGGCGGTGGGAGTGGGAGGAGCCACGTGTGTGTGACGTCACCACCCCGCCCCGCCATGTTTGAACTGCGATAGGCTTGCTTAACAGCGGCACCAGTAAACCAAGGATAATGATGCTCAGAATGGTCTTATAACTCATAATAACTCATTCTCGGCTTTTCCTGGGAGCTAGACGTGTGCTGCTGTCACGTAGCCATCCCGTCATCGCGTGAAGCTTACAATATCTAAACCGGAAGTCTCAGGGATAGCATCATCCTTATAACTCACAATAGTGGACCTTTCTTGCGTTTTCCTGAGGTAATAATACTGAGACCGGTTGTGTGTCTGAACAGCGGCACCTTTTTCTTTCCTTTTCTGGGATAATGATGCTTGGCCCTAGAACAGCATTGCAACTTAACAGCGGCCCCATCGTTATTTAGGTGCTGAGAACCGTTGCATTTCTCTCAACAGCGGCCTCATTTTTACTTATTTCAGGAGTAATTTTGGTTAGAACAACATTGCAGTTCAACAGCAGTCCCATTCAGTGTGTTAATAAAACTCAAGAAATAGGTAACATGTAATATCCCCATAAACTTCAGATGCACCAACAAAAAAGGTGTCCTCTGAAAGGAATGATTACATAATTTCTAGGAGTTAAGGAAGTAAGGTGTCAGATATGTAATGATAGGCGCAAAACATGGTACTGTCCTGTCTGTATAAGGCATGTTTGGGTGACAAGACTTCTTAAGTCTAGGATAGGAGATAGGCCACTCAAGGGATATAAATGCAATGTGTGTCCCTGGGAAGAGTGAATGGCAAATTGTGCAGGAATATTTAGTATAGCGAGTAATTAGCCAAGTGTTATGCACTTTCTTCTTGTAGCTAGAGGGAGGGAAAAGGTCTAATAAGTAGCAGTTTCATTGACAATAGTATAATACTTAAGGTTTGGAGTTGTGTGAATTAGTGCCTTGTCTGTGATCCTTCATTGCAGCTTTTCATAACTTCCTGCAGAACAGAACTACTCACAGTACAGGTACCAACAGTAGATGCTACTTTGCAGGTGTCACACCATCATCTCATCTTGGCATGATGAAAGGTCCACATGTTACAAATGACCATGTTACAAATGACATCTCCAGTTACCAGTCACCCACCACCACCAACAAGGGAATGGCATCATGAAAACACATTGTTCTTCAACCTTACTTTATTTAGAATCTGGTCAACATTTACTTTTTCTTTCCAGGGAGAATGACACCCTCATACTTGGTCTGGAACCATTTGATGGCGTCCTCCTTCACCAGGCAGTGCTGTGGACCGATCTTGCCAGGACAACGTCTCCTCTTGGCCACACGGTAACCTGTAGAGAGGATGAGCAGGTGGTCAGTCTGGAGAATGCCATGAGTGGAGTCTGTATCACCTGCTATTTATAGATAATGCAGTCCAGGTGGCTGCTTCAAAGGAAGGACTAAGATAGCAGGGAAAAGTATGGAGGGTGTTTAAGTGCAGGGCAGTGTGAAGCTATAGGTAGTGGAAGGATTAATGTACTAGGACAGTAGGAATGACAACCCCCACCCCCTCTCTCATCTCGTCTCCAACAAGCAGTTGCGACATCTCTAACACAAAACCCTAATTATGCTACAGCTATAAAGATAATTGTTTTACACTCAAGCAGGACTGAGGCTTTTAGAATACAGATTCGCTGAATGGAATATCAGCGCATTCAGCAAACAAAAATCAAGGCAAAGGCCCAAACGAGCGTGTCCCCTCACCAGGCCGTTGCAGGACGACGAAGAAGTCCAGACCAAAGATACCGATGGCAGGGTCGTACTTGATGCCCAAGTCAATGTGCTCCTGGATACCAAAACCAAAGTTGCCATTCTGTGAGAAGTTGTCACGTCTCAGCTCGTACTCACGCACCTGTGGGGATGTAGCTGATGAGTGTCTGTGTGGTGTGTGTGTGTGTGTTAGATTCTTTTGAAGTCAATAAAGGCAATAAATGTAATTTAACTATCCATGGAGTTATGACACTAGTCTAAGGGTAAGTAACAGGTAAGATGGTGACATGACACACATCTATTTCACAGACTGGATCTATTATTTCATTATGCAATGTCACAGTTGTTATCCTGCATTAAAGAAAAATCTCTCCCTTTTGCCATTGCCAAACCCCAAGTCTTTCTAAATTGAATAAGAAACCTGCTACATAATCTTAACTAAACAATCACTAACCATTCTTTCCAAAAATAGATAGTGTTAACCTATTAGCCTGTTAAGGATTAAGAATAGATAACTGCATCCCCGCCCCCTTTCACTGGCAGTGCAGGTAAAGTCTTCCTGCTGTGTTGGAGAGGGACTGGCAGTGGTGGGACAACCCAAACACTGCTAATTAACTCTCCCGTCACTCTCACACAGCCATGGCACGTGTACACCACCAAAGTGCACACACACAGTAGGAGACATGTGTAGAGATTGTATAGGAAACACTCACAATATTTTAGAGTACACTCACACCTCAGTACTACAGACTAAAAGGACAGGAACATCGGTCCAATGAAGCCGACAGTATGGTTATAGAAAATTATGAAATTCAAACACAGATACAAAGGGCAAAAACCACGGAGCAATAAGCCACACGTGTTGTTACACTGAAGTAAACAAAGTGACTGCAAACAAGCAGTCAGTTCTTGATGCAGTGGCGTGTATCCAGTGTTGCCAGAACTCCATCCACAGTGTGTGAGACTTTTGAATTAGGTCAGCTGCTCCAGATTTTGTCCACTGCTTCCAGAATCCAAGTGAGGTCCGTAGTACCAAGGCATGAGTGTACTACTTCTAGACAGGTAGTACTAAGGTCAATGGTAAATACCAAAGAATGAATGAGAATTTCTAAAAATATCAAAAGTAATCAAAGAACAAGGATAAGAACCAAAGAACAAGAAACAAATGAAAATAATGAAGAAAAACATCAGGAAATCAAAACAAAACAAATAAAAATATAACTTAAAATAAAGTACACCTACTACAAACACCAATACAGACAAGGAAGGAAGAATTGCCACAGCACCATCACACACACCCACCTTCAGTCCCTTCTCCAGGATCTCCTCAGCCTTGGGTCCCCGCACAGTGCAGTGGACGGCAATCTTTTCATTCCTCCTGATGCCGAAGGATCGCACGGTGTATCTGGCCTTGGAGAACACTGGCTTCTGTCCCGTCAGGCTCTCCAGCACCTGTTGGGGTTACGCTACACAACAACTCAACACACACACGCCACACCCACTGCTCATTGGCTCTTACCATTACAGTACAATAATTAAATAACTAAAAAATAAGTGTCTTGATTAGGTCTCTATCAGCAGCTTGCCAATCCTGAACCATTTACCATTTCATTATGTGACAGCAAATACAAATACTTAAGATTAACTATAAATTCAATCTGCTTTTTCCCATACTCAATTTTGTATATTTACAATTTAGCCTGAGTGGTGAATTAACAAGTAATATTTATCAATGGATAACTGACTAAAACATGCAAAACCAAAATTAAGAAATATGTCAAAAGGCAAGTTAGTGTCAAATCCTTGCATTTTTCCCGCAGTAATTGTAAATGTTTCTATAAGGTAAAGGGAGGAAATTTAAGGGGTCACAATTCATCCTTAATATGTCAAAGTAACACCAGTGAGCATAACACCAGGCACCCTGGCCAACACCCCGACCACACACCATTACTAACCAGAGCCTCACGTCAGGACACCTTCGCTGGTCTAAAGGGAAGCGGGCGTCCTGCATGACACTGGTAGGCGATGTCAGGTCACCCCCCCTCCCTCCCCCTCCCACCCCACACCTTGGCAGCACGGGTCAGCTTGTCGCCTGACTCGCCGACGCAGATGTTGAGGCAGAGCTTGCCGATGCGCACTTCACGCATGGGGTTCTTATGCTTTTCAGACGGCATCTTGATGAGTGTGTGGGCGTCCTTCTGCCGGAGATTATTGATGGTTAGTGGAGACCTAAGCAAATATGGACAATCTTACCAATAGCAGGTCCTTGTGGTGCAGCTAAATTATGTGGCTATGGTGATGAATACTCACTGTACAGCACGTGTGTGTGGGGGTTTTGTTTTGGGATCACGCATGGTTAGGTTACAGTGACGTGACGACTTGTGCTGCATCACAAATCACAAGTCGATGCCTTAAACCCATTTTAATAAGGCACATCAATACAGAGCAAGGAAACATGAATCATGCTGGAAAAGGCATCACAAGCAGGGATATGCTGACTATCCCTATGCAGTGTTGTATTTACTGAATTTATTCTCTATGAAAGGCAGGTTACTTAATGCTGATATGATCTTTGGAAGAGTGATTAGATTGTGTCTTTGTCAAGTAACATGTCTGAGTGACTCATGGTCGTACAAGAGGTCATGCTATAAAATAAATAAATCAATAAATAAATAAATAAATAAATAAATAAATAAATAATAATAACATATACATCAGTCATTTTACCGACGTCGGATCTCGCTTCTAATCATTAAGTTATAGATCTCTGGGATTCTCTTCCTGAGGAACTGATAGGAGCACAGCCTGTCCAGGCCTTTAAACATCCTAAACATAGTGTTGGTCCTCGTTTTGTTACACGTTTTGCATTATTGTTCTGTGATTAGCCACTTCGTTTTTATTTATTTTTTTTCTTGAACTACTTAAGATCTTATGGTTGGAAGATTTATCAGAGCCTAATGAGGGATGCAAGACCCTCATTAAGGTAAGCCGCATAATAATGTGGTAAATAATAATGTGGCCGCCTCTCACCTGGTAACTGTTTTTGACCAAGCATACGCTAATCAGACAGCCTTAGCCAATGACAGCATGACTGCTGCATCGTCATGGTGACTCACTAACAATACAGACACACCAGCACACCACGACAGACCTCTCGGCCAAGTAAATAAATCCCACTACCACCAACAGTCCACCAGAGCCTGCCTGCCCCACACGTGTTCCCCGCCTCCACTTATCTACACTCACTTCACCAGATAATACTATTCCTAACTCAATAGTATTCGCTACCTACACTCCTACAATACTCATGCACTCACCACGTAACTATATACCAATAGAAATCCCTAAAAATACCACAAATTACCAAAAAAACAGGAACTCTTCCTACCTTGACAAGGACTCGAAGAGAAAGAAATGGCTGCCGCTAGCTGCCGCACACCTACTGCAAGGTTTCATACATTTCTCATTCATTGGACCACTACCTCATTATATTTTGATAGTTTTGTATAAAATATATTTTTAGTAACATATGAATAGGACAACTGATTGGTTTTCCTAAGACTAAATAATTGCAAGTTTCTCTATATTTTGATTATCTTTGGCGGGAAACTCAAACTCAAATCTTGATCGTATTGTTACACTGTTCTCGTATTCTCCGATGGTTTTCTCCTCTAATACCAACCCGATTATTATTTACATTAAGCATAATTATCTTAAGTAAAACCAAGGATTTTATATGAGCTACCTTAGGCTCTCACTACATTTCTGCTGGTGTTACATAAGAACTACGAAAACTACAAAAAAGACAATAAGCCTATACGTATTCATCCCTGTATAATACATATATGCCTATATGTCAACCTATTAATCTACGCATAAGTTTGGGTAATCATCTACAGCTCCGTATCAATTATGTAATAACAGACTTTCTTTTTTAATTACCTATCAACCTATTCAAGATAAAATGCTTTCTATTTATATATAAAATCTAACTTTTCAAGCTTGAACCCAGAACTTATCGCCATATTCTAATTACAAACTTTAGAATCTAGGCTACACTATTCTTGTTATATCCATTAAGTCAGTGCTGTGCTGCAATTGTGGATCTGATGAAAACATGCGATTATAACATAGTGTTGGAGGGCTATTGAACAGAACGAAATAATTTCATATACACAGTTGCATGTGTTGTTGAAAATAATAATAATAATAATAATAATGATAATAACAATAATGAAAAGCACATAAAAGATCGAGAAGAAACCCTTATGTCAAGACCAGGGAATAATGTGGGACGGATGCATGGTTGAATAACATATATTGAGCCTGACAATTATCTTTTATCGTCATCACTGACACGTTCTTTCTCTTGCATCTCGATAATGAAAATTAAAGTATTAGAGAGAGGGAAATACAGAAGAGGTCGATGAACACGCAAACTGATAAATAGTAAGAGAAGGGTCATATACAACAGTGACCCATTTAACTTGGGAAAATAATGCTGAGAAAACTATTTTCAATATGCCCGTTAGTGACAGCTAGTGTGTCCGGTGTCAGTGATCGTACGTAAACAAGAGGCTCCGGTCGAAGCAGTTTCGGGATGGCGAGTGTTATAGGGCAATTTCTTCGTCGCTCGAGCACTCTTGTCCGCATATCATGCACGGTACAAGCAAGAGTAGCTTCGGGATTACCGGCAAGTGTTAACAACAATTTATATGAGGCTTTTGCAGTGTAATGGTTGTTAGTGTACCGGTGTCAGGAGAAGGCCATTGCAACCACAATGACTGAACTGCTTGAAGGTCAGCTGTGCAGCTTATAAGTTTTCAGCCGAATCAGTTTATGGTCTGAAGACATACAGCCGAATCACTTGATTGCCTCAGGCTATAAAGGAAATATTAATTTATGTATATTATTTCTTCAGTGTTGATTTTTTTGCAGAATATATTACATATTGTATACTTATTACATCTAAGAGAAGGAAAGAAAAATTGCAACACTCAATCAATCAATCAAGAAAACAATAACTTTTCCTGTAAATACTTTTCTGTACTAATTTATCTATTGTTTAATCACTACAATTCTTTATTTCAAATAATGGTAAAATAGCAGTTTTAACACAATACACGCTATCTTGTTTTTTTTTCTCTTCCCCTATCCTCAACAAGCTTGGGAACCTTGTGGGAAAGTGTTGTTTTGGATGGGTAAAATCAAAATGAGGGATTTTTTTTTACATTCCTAAGTCTAAGGATAAGAAACCATCTTTTGAAAACGGGAAATTTCTAGGCTATCCTAACCTAACCTTACTGGGGGGTGCCCCATGGATCCCTCCCCCCTTAAGGTCACTAACCTAACCAGGGGACGTTGCCTTCTCTGGACCCCCATTAAGGATTGTAACGTAACCTAATATTACTTAACTGAACCTAACATTATCTAACCCAACCTAAGCCAGCTGGGGGCTTTGCCACCTTCCCCCCCCTGGACACTAACCCAACCTGATATTACACCAGGACACCACACCAAAAAGAATGATTGGGAAGTACACATAATTGAAATGTACAGATCCCTGGGTTTCCCACTGTAGCACAGGAAAAATGCAGAAAATTTTTCTGCCTAGTAGACCTAAAATCTGTGGTGTGATTGTATCCTTTAGTTGTTAATCAGCAAATAAACACAAATCAAGTTCCATAATTTGCATATATACGAGTATATATATATATATATATACACACACACACACTTTATTTGCCATACTGATAGGCTTGTCTCGATCCCCCCTGCAGCACATCCAGCAGTACAGCAGCAGTAGCAGCAGCAGCACAGAAGAGGAAAGCATGACCTCACCAGAGGGTGGTGCCAGGATGAGCAAGTCAATGTTGGCCTACCAGCAGAGAGCAGAGGCACATGGTGAGGGAGTAACTTTAGGGAGATACTACAGGGTGATGCAGTAATTTTGAAGGAGATATTACAGGGTGATACAATAAATGGGATAACAAGTGAGCTGAAAATGTCATGAGATACTTATTGCAGTAATTTTTGTGGAGACTACAGAGTGATGCAGAAATCTGAAGAGAGGAGTAAGCTGATGATGTGGTAAGATACTTTTATAGGGAAGTTTCAGTTAGATATGTATAGAATGTGGAGTGTGTGGAGATGGCAGGCAGTGGAACAGGTATTATGATTTTGGAAATGGTTATAATGAGCATTTGTATACCACCATGAAGTGTCTTGTTTTCTTCTCCCATTTTCTAGAGGCTTCACTACCTTATGTAGAGGTTTTGCTTTTCTCCTAAGATACCACTGGTGAAAAATTACAGAGATGCAAACATTAACATTGGGTAACTAAATGGGGAAACCCTTGCCAGATTTTCCCTATCCTTAGCACTTCTCTCTTGTTTCAGATAAATTCATGGCAGATCAGATAGCAGAGTATGAGATTGGTCGACGTCACCTAGCCAACATCATGGGAGAAGACCCGGAGACTTTCACGCAGGAGGACATTGATGTGAGTTTAACAAAGTTGTGAGAGAAGGTTGTAGAGGATGAAGTGATGAAAGATTCAGCTGAAGAAGAGTTAGGAGACTGGCAAGGATGGAATTTAAAGAAGTTATAGTTGTGAGAGTTTTGGAGACTGTTGGTGGTGATGTAACATGTGGAGAGGGAAGGTTATAGAGATTGCAGTGGTTAAAAGATTTACTGACAAGGGGAATGAAGATTCAAAAGTTTGCTGAGGTAGAATGGAAATAAGTCAAGGTTACATTGAGTACATTTCATCTCATGCACTACCAGCATTAGTTTGCACATGCCTATAAGATGAAACTGTTCAATTAAAGAGGAGTTATTTTCTGTAGTGGGGCAGGAAAGTATAACTACCATAACTGAGGGAACAATAAGATACTTTGAACTCTTTATTTTGGTGTCTGTAAGGCTTAGAATCTCATACAAGTGGTTTTGAGTTCTAATCTCACAACAGAGAGCACCTCAGTGATTAAGATTTCTGCTGTCTTGTATTAATACTGTGACTAAATGGTTATGAGTTTGTATTAATGTTACTGTATTGTGTTATACATCTTCATTTTTACATAATGACTCAACAATCAAATACAGTCCTTTGTCTCTGAATGAAACTGTAGCTAATTCTCAGCAGACTTCAACAAGAACCTAAACACACGCACTCCACCACCAGGCTGCCATCCAGTACCTTCTCCCCTCGGGTCTGTTTGAGCTCACTGCCCGGCCTGCCATGAAGCACCCCAGCGATGTCTTCATCAAGAAAAAAGCAGCTGAATTTGACATAAGTGGACGGCCCTTCCACACCTTCTTCTACACTGGATACCCCGCATACTATCAAGCACTGCATGTGAGTAACAGTTGCAGTAGTAGTAGAAAATAACAGTGCCAGTTTTTATGTACTATTACTGCTTTCCTGTGTCACTACATAAAAGATTACTGATATAAACATCTCTCTTTATTTTCCAGGACCTGGGAAAGACAATGATCTCACTTGACCAGTTTGCCAACAGAATGGCACACTTGAAAGTGGAGAATGAGAGTCAGGCATTGTAAGAGACACATCTTTGTTATTATTATTATTACATCCATCATTATCTTAACCCTAGAACACTCCTGCTCATTAAAACCTTCTTGGTCTCAGGCATTGATAGATCTGTCCTACATGAAGTGGGACAAATATAATAAAAGAAAAAAAAAATGTAGAAAGAACATAAATAAGGAAATAAGGAGACTGCAGAAGGCCAGCTCATTTACACAAGGGAGTTCCAGAGAAATGAAAACTCTTCCACTATCATTCATAAATTGACCCGGTCTTCTGAAACTAATGTCGTGCAATTGTCGTGTTCCTGTTCAGTTCCATTTCTTCCTCAGTTGGTGTGGGTTTTCTAATCTCTTCCTCCATCAGTCTCTTACTTCATCTCTCAGTTTTTCTTCCCATTGATAGCTTTTCCATGTTTTTTTTTCCTTTTGCTGTATGTTTTTCACCATATTCATAACTTGATCCTGTCTTCCGAAACTAATGTCAGTGCAATTGTTGTGTTCTTGTACAGCTCCATTTCTTCCTCAGTTGATGTGGGTTTTCTAATCTCTTCCTCTATCAGTCTCTTACTTTGTCTCTCAGTCTTTCTTCCCATTGATAGCTTTTTATTTTTTTTCCTTTTTGCTGTATCTGTTTTACCACATCATCTCTTTGTAGTGTCAGCAGGTCTTGTATCCATTCACCCCTTACTGATCTTTTTACTGTAGCTTGTTTGTGTTGTTAATTCTAAGGCTGTTAATCCCACTTGCAGCAACTGTGGAGGCTCTGAGTGGGTGTCTAAAGCCGAACTCTCAAATAAATTCCTCGAGGAACTGCACGACAAACATGTGAGTTACTGTGTGTGTGTGTAAGTAAGGTTTATGTCAAATATATTTAGTAAAGATGTCCATGCATTAAACATAGCAAAAAAAATATTGATATTATAAACCCACTGAATATCCTTTTCATATAGGAGAGAGAGAGAGAGAGAGAGAGAGAGAGAGAGAGAGAGAGAGAGAGAGAGAGAGAGAGAGAGAGAGAGAGAGAGAGAGAGAGAGAGAGAGAGAGTTAATATGATAATAAAGAATGAGTTGAGTAAAGCTTGTGAAATTGTGTACGTATGTTATGCTGAGTAAAGTTAAAAATGTGATGTCAAATAATCAGAAGTGGTTTTCCATCCCCAGTACATCTTCTTCATCCAGTCCATGAATCGGCTCATTGAACACCCGTACTCTTCCCGTGCCCAAGACTTCATAATGCGCTTCAGGAAGGTTGTCATCACCACGCAGAACAAGGAGGAGATTCCCAAGGTGTGTGTCTCCCACTCTAATATCTTGCTTGTGTTGCTGACTCACGTATGAAGCAATGTTAGTTTGAAGTGTTTACAAAAGCTAAAAGAAATGTATATTAGTGCAGTATTTCTTTGTTTTGCTGAAATTACAAACTTCATTTAATGGCTAGTGTGAACTAGCATTGTTAAAATTCTGTCACTTGCTTAAAAAATTACAATACACAAGCATACTATTATAACTATTGTATGAGTTAGTATTGTTTCAAGTTAAGTTTTTAATGAAGCAATGTCCAAAGCTGTATTATTTGTGTCACCAGTTAAAAATAATCATACAAAATCATTGACAGTTGTGATTTATCAGTTGTTTTATAAATGTTCATGAAGCAAGACACACAACTGAAATGTTGATCTGTCATGCCAAGAAAACACACTGATACAAATTTCTTTACCTCTGCAGCTCATGTACACTGCTGAGGGCATCCCATACATGACTGGCAGTGGTAAAAGGAAACACACAGAGGCGACTGTCACTGTCTACGGCCGAGGCTCTGGAAAAATTGAGATTAACGGGCAGGACATGAGGTTCTTCAAGGTGATTCAAGACAGAGAGCAGGTGGGCGGTCCTGGAATGTTGCTTTCCTCTCCTTGTCCCAGCTGTTTTAAGAGGCTGCATTCACCGTGTCTTCTGTTCTAGGATTTCAGTATTTAGTCTAGGTTTAAAGGTTGTGTTCTCGGTCTTCTGTTCTTGGATTATTTAATATAGTTGAGGCTTGAGACTGATCATACATTTTATCCTGGAAGATTAAGGTACCTTTGCTTTCATTGTCTCTATAACTTAACTGCAGGAAAAAATCTTCTCCTGACTCTGGTAGTCTGCAAACTGCCTCTCTATTCTAGGCAAAATTTTGTGTTGTATTTCATCTCCCTGTCTAGTTCTTTGTTTACCCTTATTCATTTTGTCTACACTGAATAATCTCTCCATTTACTCCTACTCTTGTCTCCATCTATTTTCTCTCTCAGTTAATATAGTTGAGGCTTGAGACTGATCATACATTTTATACTCACCTCTCTGCAGCTCCTCTGTATATCTAATGTGGTATATTACAAACATTATGATCAAGATTTCAGTCCTGAATGAGTCTTCCATCTCGACAGGTTGTGTTCCCTCTACAGTTCACCAATCTGCTGGGAAAGGTGGATCTGGTGGCCAATGTTACTGGTGCAGGTCTGTCCTCCAGTGCTGGTGCCATCCGTCTGGCCACTGCTCTGGCTCTGCGTTCGTTTGTGGATGAACACATGAGGGAGAAAATGAGACTTGGTAAGGAAGGATTCTAATATTTTGTGTATTTTTCCATGCCATCCTCCTTTTGTCTGCATATTGTTCTCATTTTCATTGATGTGTTCTTAAGTCTTACAGTACCTTGATTTACTTTTATCATTCTTCAAATATCTTTGCTAACAAATCCTTCAATTCTTTCTGTATTCCACATATCAACTAATGTTAGTTACCTCTTCCCTTCCATTTTTCTTAAGCAGTTTCTCATATATATTTTTCTATATTTTTTCCCCTCTTTCTCCCACTATCATTTCACATACTAATCTTCCCTTTTCCCTTCTGCATATCTTTATTCAATAACTCGATGTTTTTCTCTCTCCATTTCATCAATACAGTGATTTTTCCTTCTCAACCTTGCATTCATTTCTATTCTCTCCCCAGCTGGCCTGCTTTCCAAGGACTTCCGAGTCAAGGAGAGGAAGAAGCCAGGACAGAAAGGTGCAAGAGCTAAATTCACATGGAAGAAGAGATAAAAATGAAAAATAAATAAATAGATAAATAAAAACTATGGAAGTGTTCAAATATCAAAGCCGAGGAAGGAAATGTGCATGAAAAAAAGACAAAAAATGATAGTGTAGATGTGGCAATTACTGAGAGGAAATGTTTATGAGAGAGAGAGAGAGAGAGATGATTGAAATTAATTTGTCAGTGTGTTAATTTAATATATTATAAGCAAGAACACAGAATTTAACACAAAGTCCTGTAGTTGTAGCTGTGTAACTCTGAAAATTTGAGAACTCAGTTAATTTTATGTTGTAAACTTAGTGAGTGATAGTAGTACTGCATCTCAAACCTCAAATATCTCATCAAATAATAAATACCTAGTACTTCCTCAAGTGTACAGTTAGAGTAATAAAGCTACTGTTTTTACAATAGTCTTAAGAAAATCCCTGGTTGTCTGTCAGCAAATAATGTAAATAAGTGAGAAGAGAAAGGCATCTGGAAGTGACAATGGCTACAAGGGAATGTCTGTAAAAGTTTTTCATAATAAATATTTGTTGATATACTGATTTACATTTACAAAACCCTGAAATGGACTGTTAGTCTATCTAAGTATCAGAGTAAGATGAATTGTACTTGATTTTTGATATGCATTACTGTTAGTATCATTGTGTGAGTGTGTTCCCAGGACTCAATGTAATACACCAGAGGGCAGGAGAAAACTGGACAGTGGCTATGGCACAAGGAACAGTTTCTGATGTGACCTGGAAATGTTTTCATCCAATGGAGGGCATCATGAGGCACAAGCATGACAATAAATAAGTTTTGAGAATATGGTTTACTTAAAAAAATATTGTTCAGACAGTTTACTAAGAAAAGATGACATTAAAATATTAAATTACTTCACATTGGAAAAATTCAAAAGGAGACAAAACTGGAAGTGTGAAACTATAACCACAACTATACATAATCCATATAAAACATAGGTATATGCCACGGCCTAATATCAGCACATACACTGCTTGGTTACATACACTATAACTAAATGAGGGACTCAGGGGGATGGGGGGAGCACAAACCAACTTCCTGGCATTTTCCTGCTCAGAGGGCATTCATTAAGCTCGAGATACTTGCTCTGTGCCCCGGCCCTGCCCATCTGGCCCTTCTTACAGCTACGAGTGCAGACAGGGGCCAAAACTACATCTTCCCTTGCAACTCAGGTGTCAACTGACAAATGAACATTGGGAAAAAGCGAGATGCGTCAATGCCCTTGCCACACTCCCCTTGTCCTGCCATCCCAGGCATGTTTACACGTTGTGGGTTGACTGTGAGGGCATGCCTGGTACATCCTTGGCTCTGGACTCACACTCAACCCAACATCTACAGAGGCTGATGACAAGCAAGACAAGAGATGTGTGTAAGGGGCTTCCTAAGACCATCCTGCCACCAATTTAATTTTGTACTAAGGTGGAGTGTTGGCCATTACAATATATTAGCCTGTTAAGCTTATTATTAATCTTGGGGTTGGATTCCACTTATTTATTGATCCTTTCATTGGTGTTAAGATGAAAATAATCTACCAAGCCAGCCACTGCTATTGTTACTTATTTACTACTTTTTCTTCTTTTCCAGAGCAGCTTTCTTCAATGCCTCCTCCGAGAGCAGGCCACGGGCCATGAACACTTCCCTCATGATCTTCTTCAGGTAGCTCAGTTCCTGCTTCAAGCCAGAGTATTTAGATTTTAGCTTCTGCTGACGCTCTTCCTCCGCTTGAATCTTCTCTATCAGGTCATCCTCCTCCTGCTTCTTCTTCTGGCGGTAGCGCAGAGCTGCCTGCTTGTTCTGCTCCTTCTTGCGTTCCTTACGGTCCTCCTGGTAAGGTGTCTTCCTGGCACCGGTAGCCCTGCGGGAGGATCTCGCCTTGCGCTGTGACCGGGAGTAGGAGTGTGTTTCCTCTAGAGGACTCCATTCCTCATCCAAGCACTTCATATCATCACAGCTTGCATTCTCACCATAGAGAGATTCACTGTTGGATGGGGCAGGGGAGAGGGAGCCCACAGAAGGGACTGGAGAAGGAAGATAGGCTGGGGAGGCTAGTGAGGAGGCTTCAGACAGGTCAGAGGATGAGGCAAAGTCAGATGGAGATTGAGGAGGAAGTGAGACAGAAAGGGATGCTGGGAGAGAAGATTCAGGTTGAGGGGAGGGTGCAGGCACAGAAGAAAAGAAATCAGGGGAAAGTGAGGAGGATGAAGAAGGTTCTGAGTCCACAGATCTAGTGACTGAATCTGAGGCTTCCAGCTGGGAGAGGAGGTCCTCCATGCTGGCCTCCATTGTTGAGGCATCAAAAGACAAGTTCTCCAGACTCTGGAAGCCACCACTGCTGCTGTTGCTGCTTATCATCTGCACTATTTCATCAATCAGGTCTTCAGCATCACAGGTCTGTGGCTGTACCAAGGCCACGTTACTGACCTGATGCTCCACCTGGCTTCCTCCAAATGTCATGGCACCAACCTGACTTTCATGGGTCTTGGATTGCAGGCTGGGGGGGGGTGGTGCTGTGGATAGCTGCTGCTGAGCATTTGAGGTGATCTGTGGCACCTGTTTTGCTGGCAACACCTGAAAGTTTACCTGGATAGGCTTGCTCTTTGCAGCAGCAGTGGTGACTTTGCGGCAAATTATGATTTTTGGAATAGGAGGATTAGCCTGGGCTCGGGGTGGACTGACAGGGCTGGCAAGGGGAACTGGGACAAGAGGAGGAGAGACAGGGGGAGTGAGGGTACGAGGAGGAGTAGCAGGGGGTGTGAGGGCAGGAGGAGGAGTAGCAGGGGGAGTGAGGCCAAGATGATTGATGGCAGGGGTGTGTGGAGGCTGTAGCTCAGACAGAGGCACTAGCATGTCTTCAGGCTTGATGACAGGGCTGAAGTTGTCATTGTCCAGTTGGAAAATGGTGCTTTCCTGGGGTGTGGAGGCTTGGAGGGACAGTGGGAAGTCTACCATGCTGGACAGCCCAAGGATTTCCCGACCCTCCATCCACTCTGGGAGATCTGTAATAGCTCAAGTGTTAGCCCAATGGTACTGGTCTACCAATGACAGGGGAGTCCCCTGTGGACAGTACCACAAGGCCAGGACAACTGCTGATGGCCATCACTTGTGGTTCGTATAGTAATGATTGAAATTTTTTCCTTTTAAAATGACTATATTACACGACCAGGTGGTGCCCTATTCACAACAGCGAGGTCCTGGGTTTGATTCCTAGGCCAGGTCGGGGGTCTTTGGGTGGACTACTTTGTTGTATACTGCCTGTTTACCCATCAGTGATTAGGTACCTGGTGAAGTCAGGAGTTGTGACCCGCTGCTTTGGGGAAAGAAACAAATGGGGTGGCCAGATCATCCCAGGCCTGGTCTTCCAGGCTGTCGAGACCAAGTGGCAGCCAAAGTATCGTAGAGTGTAAGATACTCATACAGGGGTTATATGTAATTATGAACACCAAAGATCTCTTCAGAAACACTGTATTATGTGGTCAATAAACCTCCAATGATTAATTATATTATGATATACGCAATTTACCAAGGCTTGTTTATGAGCGGACCCGCAACCACCAGTCGTTATACTCTCAGTGCGAGCTCAGAGCTCATTATTACTGATCATTAGGTGAGACTGTGACCTCACACACCATACCCCTCATCCCCCTGGTCAGGGGAGACAGTAATTGCCCCGCTTGTCAACGGAAAAATCCCAGAGGTGACCAGCTTCTAGTGGGGTTCACATCTATATCAGCCATGGCAGCCAACACAGACTCAGCCCCTTTAACACTGAACCATGAGGCAGTGTGTGTGTGTGTGTGTGTGTGCTTGCTAGTGTTAGCAGCTCATGATACTGTGGTCATGAAGTGTTCTTACATTACTTCTGCATCTAGGTATAACAAAATGATAATCTCAAAATAAGACCAGAGAATCCCAGCCTTCACACAGGCTGAGGGAGGTAATCACCATAGGTGGCGGTGGTGGTGGTGTTGGCGGCTGCATTTGTGGCAGTGGCAGGAGGAAGGAAAGATGTGGTCTTGGCCCCAAGGGGAAAATCCTCCTCACTCTCCAGCATGTGGAAGAGGGAGGGGGAGGATGGCATGGCGTACAGGTCCATGTTCTGCATGGCCGACTGCTTGTTGTTCTGCACTTCTTGATATCAAAGTTGTTGGTGTGGCCACCAAAGGCGTGGTGTTAAACCTGAGGGGGAGAATGGCATGAGCATCTAATTCATCAACACCTGCCTTCATGGTCTGTGGCAGGACACACACACCTCCACTCACCTGTCTCCTGCCCAGCCACTCTTGTCCAGCCAGTCAATGTCCATTCCTTCCATCTCATCTGGTCACCTGGGGCTTTACACTTCCCTCCTCAGCCTGCCACTACAGTATTCTGCTAAATTTTTGTATACATGCCTGATCAATATATTTTACTAAGTTTCATCCTTAACTGGCAGCCACAATGTTTTAAGTGTATTCCTTGTTTATCAAAGTTTTTGTAGTAGTACAAAAACACTTATCTTGGTCACTATTATGTTGTTTATTAACTCTCACTTTATTGTGTACTAAGACTGATGTCTCTGGCTCAAGTCTTCAAAACTACAGCTAGCCAACACCCTGCTTCTCACAAACACCAGCTGAGAATGTCATTAAGTCCCAGAGTGGCCACCATCAACTCATCACAGAATCAAACACAAGAACAAGGGAAAAGAACTTCAAGGGAGAATGGTAATGAGGGCTAGAGGAGCCTTTGTTTAGGCAGCTCCTTATCACACACCAATGACAGATAAGTTCTTCCTGTACATGACGCACATGAATTTCCTGACTTCACAGAATTTCATCAACTCCTTAATTTTTTATTTTTAATGAAACTACAATCTAATCTAAACAATCTAATGACTTTCCTCCTCCTAATGATTCATAACATAACTAGAGTGCATTATACAAGCTATACCTACACTCCTTTGAGTAACATACATACAACTCATCTTCCTCCTCTAGTTCATCTACTCTAAACTATCACACCCACCTTTCATGTGGCAAACACCCAGTACCTATTTCTCCTAACCCATCCACTGCACAGACCACTGACTCACCCTATATAATTAACCCTTACATCTCTGTACATCTATCCTCTTAGCATCCAAGACACACACATCAAAGATTCCCTACACTTCCCAGTCTCTACTTTCCCTACAATTGTCCCTACTTTCCATCCCCACCTAACACACACAACGTGAAGGTAATTAACCCTGTTTCTGACATACGCACCTCCCTTGCACCTCCCTTATCACCTTATCTAATCTATGAGAGGTTGTGGGTTTGTCTGTGAGTGTTGTGTGCATTTCACTATTACATACAGCTTTGTTACTAGAATGCAGCTGTCCTGTTCCTCATCACCATTATGGATATGAAAATTAAAGCATATTTCATCATTAATTTTACACTACATCAAGTTACTGCTGATCACATATGCATTGGTTTCCCTAGTGACTATTTGCTCATTCCTGCATGCCAAGGGAGATCAATATGAGCTGGAATAGCAAGGATGGAAAGCAAGACAGGAATGATATGTGTGGATATGTCGTTTGTTTATCTTTTTCCTCTCTGCCATCATCATTTGACATCCTCTCCACCTCCCACTACCAATGTCATTTGTTAGTATAATGTAGTTGTGGAATGTAATACCTTTGATTCATCCTAAAGTACTCTAACATCATAACAGGTAAGATAGGTACTGCAGCTTCACTCCTCCACCACTGTAATCAAACACGCTGGACTTTCCCACCACTCAAGCCTCCATAGTGATAAGACTGGTGCCAAACAGATGCTGATGAAACTTTATTATCTCCCAACACTCCAAAGGCACTCACATGACTACCACGTGTGTTTATCCATGACAGTTCCAAGTGTACTATCTTGTGTTTTAAAGCATTTTTCTTTCTCTATCTCCCTAGAAACAACAAACAAATGACTATTGCATAAGTTTCTCCTTGACAACTCTCACTGTTTTGTTTTCATGTGTTGCCTTGTTTTGAAGCATTGTTGTTGTTGTTGTTTACAGGTATTATGATGTATTTTAAAGGAATTTTCTATTTCTTTATCTGTCTAGAAACAACAGACAGATGACTAGTGTATAAATTTCTCCTTGAAGACTCTCACTCTTTTGCTTTCATGTAGTGCCTTGTTTTGAAGCATTGTTGTTGTTGTTGTTGTTGTTTAAAGGTACTATGTTGTGTTTTAAGGCAATTTTCTATTTCTTTATCTGTCTAGAAACAACAAACAGATGACTACTGTATAAATTTCTCCTTGAAGACCCTCACTGTTTTGCTTTCATGTAGTGCCTTGTTTGGAAGCATTCTGTTATCGTCTTAATGTATCATCTTGTGCTTTAAGGCAATTCTTTCATTTGTCTCTCTAGGAACACCAAACGGATGGCATGTGTATAAGTTTCTCCTTGACAACCCTCACTGTTTTGAAGTGTATTTATTGATCTCCCTAGTAACAGCTACACAAGTCTTATATGAACAGTATGTGCTTTTTGAGGACTTTTATCTGCTGTATACTGTTCTGATGTAATAGTGAAGTGACAGGACTACAAACCACCATTGCAACATATAATCTTCACCCTATAAGTCAGTCCAGGGGGTGAGAGTTACAAGCAGGTAAGGGAAGCCACACACTCTGACAAAACAACTCAGCATGTGTTCCCTTGTCCCTTGTTGTCAACCAGTAACTTCCCTAAGGTTTCTATTCCCTCATAACCATAATGTCCATATTGAGTAACATAACATAACCACCCAGGTCGTAATCTAAGGAATAAATAGGCAGTAAATGACCTAAATCAATAATGACCTGGTTGAATTACATCGTTAATGCCACTATTTCTATAATACTAACAAATCTGATGATGATGAAAGTAGATGAAGTCAATGATAAGAAAAGGATAATGTATCAAAGTATAAGAAAGCCAAAGATTACAAGAAAATTAATAGCAAAAATTTTTATTTATAGAAAAGTAAAACCTTAAAAGAAAAGGAAGCAGGAAGGAAAAGTGTAAAAGATAAAGAGAAAAGTAAGAAGGCATAAAGTAAAATAAGTAGGTGCTAAAGAAAATAAGCAAAAAATAAATAAAGACAGTAGGCAAAAAACCTTAAATAGCACAAAAAAACTAGAAAATAAAGTAAAAAGAAGTTAAAGAATGAAACACGCATGAAAAAAAAACTAATTAAGAAGTTTAAGGCAAAAAAAAAAAAAAAATAAAAAAATAAATAAATAAATAAAAAAATAAAAAACAATGCTAAAATATAAATAAGCAAATAACTTTCCCTATTCATGTAAGCAGTAAGTGACAGAGGGCATTAAAGCGTAACAGTCTGTGGCGTAGAAGAGGAAGGCTGCCAATGACCGACAATGAATGAGGCAGCGCTGATTAGGGAGACCATGTATGAAAGGCTGGCTGGGTGCTAATGGGTGGGGGTCAAGTTGTGGTGGTGGTGGTGGGACAGGGGGGCAAGGGGAAGTGGAAGGAGGAGTATATAGTAGTGGTAGTAAACAGCAGCAGCGGCAGCAGCAGCAGCAGCAGCAGCAGCAGCAGTAGTAGTAGTAGTAGTAGTAGTAGTAGTAGTAGTAGTAGTAGTAGTAGTAGTAGTAGTAGTAGTAGTAGTAGCAGCAGCAATGGAGGAGGAGGAGGAGGAGGAGGATAGAAGTAGTAGTAGTTAGTAGCAGTAGTAATTGTTGTTGTTGTTGTTGTTGTTGTTGTAGTAGTAGTAGTAGTAGTAGTAGTAGTAGTAGTAGTAGTAGTAGTAGTAGTAGTAGTAGTAGTAGTAGTAGTAGTAGTAGCAGTAGTAATTGTTGTTGTTGTTGTTGTTGATGTAGTAGTAGTAGTAGTAGTAGTAGTAGTAGTAGTAGTAGTAGTAGTAGTAGTAGTAGTAGTAGTAGTAGTAGTAGTACCTGCAGCAGCAGTAATAAATACAAAGAAAATTGTATATAAACAGTGATAAAACACAAGTAAAAGTAACGCAAGCAGGAAAACTAAGAAGCAAAGTAAACGATATTAAAAGCGGTATCTCCATTCTCTCCATCCTCCTCATTCATCTCTCTCTCTCTCTCTCTCTCTCTCTCTCTCTCTCTCTCTCTCTCTCTTGGGTACAATGACCCTTAAATGGCACACTTAACGAGAGAGAAGAGAGGGAAGGCAAGGGGAACGGGGGGGAGAGGAGAGGAGAGGAGAGGAGAGGAGGGAAGAGAGAAGGGAAAGAGTAGGAAGGGCAGGGGAGAGGAGGGAGGCAGAAACGTTTGCCTGAAGTTATGAAGGAGAGCCGCCCCCTCTCTCCGCCGCTCTCTCCCTTTCGTAAGGTAGGTCAGTGGAAAGTACTAGACAAGATGGAGCAATATTGTGCAAGTGGAGAGAGCGGAGCCAGGGAGAGAGCGGAGCGAGGGCTAAGGGGGGGTGGGAGGGAGGAAGGAGGGGGCGGGACGGGTGACTAATAATAGAGTCGATAGGCCACGTGACTGTCTTGTGACCAACCCGCCGGGAAATAGTCAAGTACACGCTGCCCCGACACGTGATCAGACGGGTAAACAAGGAAGTGGGGATAGTGAAGGATAAATATATGAGTTATGGGTGATACTACACGTAATATGGTAAATTGTATTGATAATTTTGGGGGTGTAATAGGCGGGGGAATAATCCTTAGTGATGGCGATACTAATGCAGTATATCAATACATAATAATGAATATATAAGACATGAACAGATAAATACATTACAAGAATATATATAAAATGAAGACAAATAATATAAATATACTACTATATAAAAATAGGTAATACATGAATATAACAGAAATCAAATGATAAATGAACACATTATAGTAATAGGAAACAATATGGTAAACAAATAAGACAAACATATATGAACAAAAAGAATAAACAAAACATGAAGTATGACATCAGCGTCACAACAGAAAACGTATGACGGTGGAATTGTGAAACCCAGTGACTCTTGATACAAGGCACTCCAGCCCCTTCCAGGCCAGCAACGCGGCCTGGACCGGACTGCAGGCCTAGGGCTATGGCAAGGCATGGGGCGGGAGGCTTGTCACTTAAGCCGGTGGGGGGGTGGGGAGCAGGGGTAAAATGACCGCTTCCAGGTAAGGTCAAGACGCACTACGCTACACACATGTTGGGTATTTTGTCACTTATTCCGCCGCTATACTGGACTTTTGAGGATGTCAGTACTTACTCCATCATGATTGCGTTGTACTGCGCGCAGGGCGCGTGCCGTGAGGTCCACTTACTCCATCATATCGGTAATAATGGCGAGTAGAAAAATGCGTGTATCCTCTTCTGCGACATGGAGCAAACTGGCGCCAAATCTCCTTCAGCCCAGTGGCACCCGTGTATTCCTCCGCCCTACTCATAAAAAACACATTTTTGGCCATAAAAAACACCTTCCACGATGGCTCTATATACATAATATATATGTACTTGTATTAGCTATGATATTTAATTGCATATATTAGTTAAACATTTTTTATTCGACAAAGTTGTTAAGTTGCGGACTAAGTGATGATGCGGAGTAAAATCTTTGTTATGGCAGCACTAGGTCCCGGAATGCATCTTTACTTTGGATTTCGTAGTTTTCGTATAAAAAACATTGGGCGTATAATATATATCATGAAAGTTACACATATGCACTAAATGATAACACACTTGAATTGAGCTATAAGGGCATAAAGAGTTTCTATCGGTTCGTATATAAAGTATAAAAAAGAAAAGTAAAAAAATGCTTGAAAGGAGGCAATCCAAAGTAAAACTGAGAAGACGGAATTGCATCAGCTTCTGCAATTGTACCTCATTTATGCAATGTATGTGTACAGATGCACTCGATATCACAGCAAACATAACATATAGTTCGCTGGAAGCCAATGTAAGCCCATTAACGCCAAACAGGAATTCACATATTTCTCCTTATTTCAGCTTAGAAGCGACGCTTCTTTCCATATAATAGCCTTATTTTACCAGCCAGATAAACATAATGCCGGGTAGATGATGCTCGCCTATCAGATAAGCCCTGATGTATATATTTAGCAAAGAAATATATAAAAATACAGCGGTATAATTGATCGGCAGCGGCGGGCGTTCATTGGCCAGGCCGGGCCGGGGGTGGGGCCAGACCCTCCCAACAAATGATGTCATAAAATCCATAAGAGTAAAAATAAAAACCCAAAAAAATATCCAAAAAAGAGAAAAAAATCTGCAGCCTTGAGTGAGGTTGTCGGAGGTGGACAGAGAGACGGGCGAGAGGCTGTGGGAGGCTAAAATAAAGCCTGGACGAAGCTGGTGGGAGGAGCCGTTGTGAGTCTGTGCGAGTTTTTCTATCATTTTTTCACATGTCTGGAGACGCCAAGTACATCAGTCTCTACTACAGCCTTGTTCACCAGGGAGCCTCTGATTTCTACAAAGAAATCATCAAAGGTAAGGCGTATTTCCCTCTCCCAAGCCCGCCAACACCTTATTTCTCCCCTGAAAACTCGTCCCTCTGAAGGGGGAGGAGGAAGGGGCATTCGGGACTCCTCTTCCCGGGACAAAAGATGAGGCCAGGAGCGACCGGGAACCCTTTCTACACCCCTCCATGACTATTTCCACTCGTCCCCTTTGTTTCCCGCCTGATCCATGACCCAGGGGCGGCCAGGGTCACGGGGGGAGATGAAATAAGGTCTCAACAGGTCTGCTGGCTGGGTGAGGGAGGGGGTGTTGCGGTCTTCCACGGGGATGGCGAGTAAAAGGAGAATTTATTGATTCAGGAGGCAAGGCAGACGTTTTTTGCGGCCCCTAGCCTTGGGGCAGGAGCCAGGCCGAGCACCGCAGCTACTGACAACTGCCCACCATCCCTCTACCACAGCTTCTGGGGGAGAGATAAGGGGACCCCGTCTTAGTGGGGGAGATTTCTGGTGCTCCTTCGTCTCTCTTGTCTCACTTCCACTCATTATTTTCCCTCGTGCCTCCTGTTCACGCCCCCCCTTGCCCCCGCGTACCCTCAGGTGGGAGTAAATGTGTGTGAGTTGGGCAGTATATGAGGTTCTAAGTGGCATGCTAATAGATGTGCTTCCTTTGCAAAATAGCTGCAGCCTCCGTGTGACTTCAGTGTTGTGTTGTTGTCTTCTGTGTGACTTGTATGGGACTAGTCTCCGTGGTGATGGCTTAGATCGACTGGAGAACTTTTTTGAAGTTAATTTATGACTCCGAAATGACATGTTTTATATACTCTTTGGCTGATTACTGCCGGTTTAGTGATGGTAATCAGAAGCAGTTCCATATATCTGTGTTGACATTTGTGTGTACAATGTGAGTGATGGTGATGTTTGTTTGTGGTGATGGTGATGGTGCTTGGTGATGCAGATTGTCTTTGGGGGTGACTCAAGTCTACATTATGATTTTAATACATGATTTTTCTGTTTGCTTTATGCATTTTTGTTTATGATGTAAAATTATTTTTGTTAATTGTGCTTTGTTACTTTGATTGGATGTATTTTAATTTCATTTATAATTTTTTTTTATTCATGTGTTGGCTGTTACTTTCTTAATTTTCAGTCACTTATGTGTTGTCTTAAAATACACTAAACTTGCATTAAACATTTTTAAAATTATAATCATCACAAATATTGTATTGATTCAGTATATTATAATTATTATTTAAATTGAATTTATTCTATTATAATTCTTTAATTATTCCTACTGTCAATTTTATTTATTTTTTTAATTCTGTGTTTATGAACCTTTGAAGACATCATAATTATTTTAAAATATTGTTTTATTTCTTTCCATTGCAGCAGCTTTTTGTGGCATGAAACACTCTATAATGCCATTGTGGTATGTTACAGATTTATAGTATTAGCCACAGCATGCACTTGTCATTACTGTCACAGTTATCACCAAGGCAGTTCCTATCAAGTGGTGTGTGGAGGACAGGAAGCCTACCCCACACCAGGGCACAGCCACAGCAGGGATTCTTGGCTTCTGCCGGCTGTCCCAAGCTACACCTTTATAAAGTTGATTATAAAGTTGACTATACTGCCTGACCAAAATTAATTTTTATTATTATTACTATTTGACTGACATTATTGTAATCGGGAAGCAGTAAAATGAGTGAATATTAATTTAATCTAACCTGTCTTTTCCCTAACAAGAAAAAATTTTCAGTAAAGTATACAAAAATATAAACAAATACATCACTTCAATGAATACAGTTTTAACATTGCAATAGTGAGACAGAATGCATCTCAATGCAATAGTGAGAAGAGATGCATCTCAGTCATAATGCATTGTATTAACTTTACTTCCCTTGAGAACATGCCATTCCTCCCTGGACCAGCAGGTATTACCTCTCACAGCTGTGCACCACAACTTTAATCTGGCAGTACATATAGTTTGCTTTCCATGAGTGCTGGTGTTCCATGATAGAGTATTAGTGGTCAACTTTCAACATTTTGTATTGAATTAGATTTATACAGGCTGGCAATTTATCATTTACTTCAACACAGCCTTATTCCTGAAGAGGAGGCAACAGGAAAGGTTCTCCCCCTTGGTCACTTAGGGCACATGGGTTAAGAAAGAGTTGGTGCTGGATGACATGTTAGGCTCAGGGATTTAGTAAAGGTGTCTGGCATTCATTCAGGAGTCTGTCAGTTAATGTTTACTACACTTGTCTGAGAATCAAACCTAATGTTCTTGTAATAATAACCTTGAAATAGTTTGCATGAGGGTAGTCAAAGCCTTAAAAGATGGAATAAGAAAATTAAATAAGGAATTGTCTCCTCACAGTCATTGATGATCTAATTCTTTTTTCTCTCAATTATTCCTCACCTGTAACTATAAAGTGAGAAAAATAGTGAAATAAATAAATAATAGGTATTTTTATCACAATAATTTCAGATCTGCTTTGAACACCTAAATGTTCAGTATTCCGGACTACCTGGTTTTGAATTGGAATAGTAAGCATTACATTTGTTTTACGTCATCCCAATACAAACCCATCTATGTAGCAGTCAGGAATGTTTATAAAAACATACAAACTTATTTGCATTAGTGGATATTGCCAGATATTTAGAATCAAAATTAGTTTCATTCTTAGAACCTCCAAAAAATACTAATTAATCCAAATCTAATATAAATGTGAAAGTTGTAATGATGAATGATTAGTTACTGGAAATTTTCTCAATGATAGGATTACAATTATGTACAAGATTAAGTTTAACTGATAAGCTGATTTCTTATCAAGATAAAATTAAGTTTTAAAATTAAAAAAAAAGCAAATCACTTCCAGAATATTTTCATAAAAAAAAAAAAAAAAAAAAAAAAAAAAATATATATATATATATATATATATATATATATATATATATATATATATATATATATATATATATATATATATATATATATATATATATATATATATATATATATATATATATATATATATATATATATATATAAAACAGTTAATATCAGCTATAAAATGGGATGATAATAAAAGTATATATAAAATATACTACACTGAGTGTTATAAAAATAAGTAAATAAATAAATAATAATAATAATAATAATAATAATAATAATAATAATAATAATAATAATAATAGTAATAATAATAATAATAATAATAATAATAATAATAATAATAATAATGGCAATTAAAATAAATAATAATAGTGACTAAAAATAAAAATAATAAAAGTAATAAAAGTGAGAATAAGAGCATGATATATAAAATAAAAAGGAGAAGAGTTAATATATTATTGGCAGTGAGGGAGGTAGAGATCAGTGAAGGCTGGATGGATGGAGGTCTGCA
The DNA here is from genome assembly GCF_035594125.1 of Scylla paramamosain. Taxonomy (NCBI): domain Eukaryota; kingdom Metazoa; phylum Arthropoda; class Malacostraca; order Decapoda; family Portunidae; genus Scylla; species Scylla paramamosain. The sequence goes on along the minus strand of NC_087193.1, from coordinate 4,558,408 downwards.
AGGGAGCAACACAAGAAGACACAGACAGCATTAGGCCACTGACTAACACTGCTCCTGCACCCACAGGTCCTGGCGGGAACATGAGCTATCTTCCCCCTTGGGCGCCTTCCTCAGGGGGCGGCCACTATCCCCCACATATGTTACCCACGTCCTCCTCCACATCCTCCACCTCCTCCGGATCCCTGCCACCATCCCACACCACAAACAACACCACATCCCAGGGGGGCCTCAACACCCCCTCTGTCTACCAGACCCTATCTCCGGTGGTCAAGACGTCGTCACCGACCAGTGTCTCGGTCACCCAGTCCATCAACACGCCCAAGACATCCACCTTACCCACATCAGGTGCTCCGGCCTCATCCACATCCACGTCATCCTCCTCTGCACAGTCATCCGGCACCACCATGTCTCTGGGCGACCCGTACGAGCCCCAGGGATTCCAGAGGCCACACACGCCCCCCAAGGGAAGCAAAAGTGATAACCCCAGTATGAGTGACGCGCCACCCCCAGAGATGCTCCTTGCCCTCGCCGGACCAAGCTCAATGGACCTCAAAACACCCAGAAAGTATGTCTGCAGGACAGCTTGTCTTGTCTCACCCTGTGCTCGTGAAAGGACAGGACAGACTCTTGTTTTCTGAAATCGATTTGCCTATAATTGTATTTTCATGCTTTTCTATAAAGTATAGGTAAATTTAGTTAAGAATAGGTGTACTATATAAAATGAAGAAATACACGATCTTGTATAGAGTCATAAAAAGAGAATTGAATTATGTAAAGTAGATAATATATATATATATATATATATATATATATATATATTGCATAAAAAATTTGAGTTGGTAGAAGATACAAAAATATGTATACTATATAATCACAAAAACAAGTATAGGAATAGGCAGGTGTAATACATTTGTCAGATTATAACTAGGTATAGGAGCACCCACATTACCATAAAATAATTAAGAGTAGGGAGAAGATATGAAAAAAAAAACACACTACTATATAAAATCTTCAAGATTAGTCCACAGTCACTTTATTCTGCAAACCCACAGAATCACACACACACCCCACACGCTACAAAGAAGCTATGAGTTTACCAAGGAAACAAGAAATACACATGCTCTTCTCGGGAAGCCCGTCAGACTTGTATACACAGTTCCTTTATTTTTTTCTCCTTCCCTCATAGTGTTAAAGAACAAGCGTAAAAAAGTGTTATCCAGTTCATTTCTTGCCTTCAGAGCGCCAGCGAAACACCTGGCCCCTGAACAGCTGCCCAGCCCTGTCATGTTCTCCTACCAGGGCAGGGGAAGACCTCGCAAAAACTGGACTCATGCCACAGTAAGTCCATTTGGTATCAGGGTTCAATGTTATTTGAATTTTTTTTTCAGTTTTTGTCTGAGTGAAAATGTTTTATCGCCCTTGGTTGCAATTTTGAATTATAATTGGTTTTATTTTTATATTTTTTCAATAAAATCACATTTGTCTACTTCCAGTTACCTTCTTCATTTCAATATGTTACTTTTTTCCTTCAAATTTGTTTACTTTACATGAATCTTCCTTGGACACTTGTAATATCTGGTTCTGCTTTGATTTCTTTTGCCATTCTTGCAATGTTTTCTTCAAATAAAATAGTTGCTCTGTCTGCTAACAGTTTCTGGTTCTTTTTCTATTATTTTCTTTCAAGCTATTTTTCTTACATAAAAAACAATTCTTGAGCTGGGTAACATTTATGGCTTTATACACTTTTTTCATTGCCATGAGAAGACAGGCACCACCACCACCACCACCACTACCACCACCAGTCAGCCAGTGACCTACGCCTCCCCTCTCCAGGGTCTGCCCACCATGATCCCAGTGACTCACCCCTCGATGCACGCTGGCACGACTGATGACCCGGATGATGAGGAGAACCGGCCCTTCAAGTGTAACTTGTGTGGGAAAGGCTTCAAGCTGAAAGGCGGCCTGGTGCAGCATGAGCGGACCCACAGCACAGACCGCCCCTACGTGTGTCCCGAGTGTGGCAAGCTGTTCCGCCAACCCACACACCTCCAGCAGCACATCCGCATCCACACGGGTGACAAGCCGTACGACTGTGCCTTCTGTGGCAAGTCGTTCCGGCAGCGCACCATCCTGAACCAGCACCTCAGGATACACACGGGGGAGAAGCCCTATGTGTGTATGGAGTGCGGCAAGTCGTTCCGGCAGAAGGCCATCCTGGACCAGCACTTCCGGACACACCTCGGAGAGAAGCCCTACGCCTGTCCCCATCCCTCGTGCCGGAAACATTTCCGGGAGATGGCGGCCCTCATCTCCCACATGAAGTGCCATAAGGACGTGCCGGACCCAAGGATTGTCCTGCAGCAGGCAAAGAGGATCAAGGAGGAGCGGCACGAAGATGCGAGGTTAGACCCACAAATTCTTGGGGAACATGATGTGTCGGATCGAAGCCTTGGGCAGGAGGTGATGGCCCTGGGCAGGATAGGATTGGATCGGGTGCAGGAGAGGATGGGCCAGCTTGGGCAGGACAGAGCATCATTGGGGCAGGACAGGGGAGCAATAGGACAAGACAGAGGAGGACTAGGGCAGGAAAGAGGACTAGGGCAGGAAAGGGGAGGGTTAGGACAGGAAAGGGGAGGGCTGGGCCAGGAGGTGCTGAGTCCCGAGAGATCCCACGGCCATGAACACAGCGAAGGCTCAAGCACTGGCTCAGAGCAGAGCTACCAGGGGAACGGGGAGCAGGTGCAGCATGAACAGGCCAGAGGTTTTCCCCAACACAATGTGAACAGCAGCTCAGCACAGAAATCCCCACACTCCTCCTTGTCCCAGCACTCCACAACAGACAGGCAGGGTCAGCCCTCCCCCTCCCAGTCCCTGACCTCTCCCATACCCCCAAACATGATGCCCACCCCACAGATGGCCATGGCAAACCTCATCCCATACCCACACTCTATTTTCCCAGCCACTTCATACATGATGCCCCCGCCAGACCCCAGACAGTATCACCCCCAAAGTCAGGGGCAGCACCCCTCCCGACCAAACCAGTGACTACACATGCCATAGTTGTTTTGTAGCGACGAGCGAGTGAGCGAGTGTCTTTCCTTTTGGTAATCTTGAATCATCATCATCCTCCTGCACCTAGCCAGTCTTAGCCTTGCCTCTTGTTTATGAGTTCCCAGACATGCAGTGGTTTATTTATTATTATTAGAACTATGCAATAAATTCATCTCTTTGGGGGGAGTGATGAGGAGTCGCAGGGCAGGCTGAAAAAGGTGATAAATCTACTGGGGATGGAGGACGAAATTTCAAGCTGGGGAGGTTGGCCGGCACTTTAAATTTGTAGCGACGTGCAAGTTTTGGTTCGTGATGGATACGTGCCTCTCTAGCCGCGGATGGTGGATATTCTTGGTGTAAAAGCTATATAAAACTGCTGTGGTGCGAATTGGAACAGCATGGTGGAAGACTGGAAGATTCCCTCTGTTGCTCTGTAAAACTCACTTTCAGTCTTTGTGTTGGCCAGGAAGGTGTCAACCTTTGTTGGTGCCTGACTGGCTGTGTCACTTCTTAACTTTTGGAGCAGCAGTGTCTCTCTGTAAATGAACGGATTAATTTGGTAATATTTATTTTCGTATCATCATGCTTGAATTTAAGAACTCCCCTGTTGGTATTCTCAAGTTGTGAGGTATAAAGTAGGAGGCATTTGTCAACACTTGTCATGCAGCTTATCTGAGATGCCTGTCATGGTGCTGCATCATCAGGCAGGTGAGCTGAGGGACACAGGGACACTCAACATGGTGACAATATGGTGTCAATAATAATAGTGAAGTAAGCAATATCTTGGTGAAAGAAGTTAACTGTGTACATTCAAAATGAAAAATGTACATTTTCTTGCATTTTTCTAGTCTAAAAGATGTTAAAATATCAACATATAACTAAGGTATGGTGCAACCAGTTTTACTTGTACAGGCAACACACTAAGTAATAATACAGGAGACATATTTTCCACTCCTGATCTTGCCTGTGTTAGTTATATTGTATTACTTAACCGGTGCATGACACTACTACCAAACATGCTTGGTAACACCTTAGTGTCCCATGGAGCCCTCGGACAAAAGACGAGCTGCATGGAATGTGGCAGAGCTGTTAATGTGAGGCAATGCTGACTGTACAGGTGGCCAAGCAGTGTTGTCTGCTGGCTGCTGTACCAGGCATGTGTTCGTGATTTGAAGGCTGACGGAGGATCATTTCCGTTTGAGGGTTGTTGAGCGTTTGTAGAATTATTTATCCGGTGGCTTACTTTGGTGGCTCACTATTGCCACTGACGAGGAGAAGGAGGAGGAGGTGACAGAGCAGCCACTATGCTTTGACATTCATATTGTTTATCTGTTCTGTTAAACTTTACTCTTTTTTTACATAAGGTTAGAAGTTCCTAAGAATCAAATATTGTTCAGAGGCAGAGAGTGAGCAAGAGTGTGAGAGTGAGAGCGAAAGAACGAGCGAGCGAGAAAGAGAAAAGACAGAGAGAAAGCGAGAGAGAGATAGATAATCGGTGAAGACAAATTGACCCATAGGTTTAATACTAAGCATTATATAAGGCCACTAGGTAGGGGGTGCTGTGTCTAGCTGCATATTAGTAGGTTGTTTAGGTTTCTTCCATCATAGAGTCTCATGATTTTGACTTTTTAAAAATAAAATAAAACACGGAAACGTCATTTTACAGTCTTGTGCTTATAAAAAAAATAATAATGTTGTGTGACAGGAATATGTTTAGGTCGGTAGACTTTTTCTTACCCAAGTGCAGCTGTAAGATATAACCTGCATCTGCCCTGTTTGTTGCATCAGACATTAGTTCCTCGAGTGCCGGTAGGACAGCCTCCGAGTGCCACAGTACAAGTATCTAGAGTGCCCTCGTAGAAGAGAAGAGTGCCACTACTAAACTTCCTGGTGGGGTGATAAGAGGCAAAAGTGTTAGTAAGCATCTCGAGGTGCAGTGCAGAGGCTTTCGGAGTGCTGTCCTATTGGTTCTCAGAGTGCTGATACAAAGGCAAGAGTGCTGAGAAGGGCACTCCTCACCCTCCACCACCAGAAACTCAAGGAGGAAATACCATGACTCAGTGGTTTCAAAATCTCCACTCACTGCACCACTGGAAGCATGTGTGTTGCCTGAGGACAGCACGAGGAGAGAGCACACGAGCCGCAACAAACGAACCATCCATGACAGACACACAAACGGACAGACATGGTTCCCGGCTTATTTAATAATATTCTGCGGTGTCACTTTTCTGTCTTACTGTACATTTTGTATTTACAATAGAGGTAGTGCAAGCATGTGTGTAAGAATGGGAATGAGGTTTTTGTAAAGGGGCATTACAGTTTTTTTTTATGAGAGTATTGATGTGAGTGTGAGTGAGTTTGTGTGTGCGCATTGAGGGTGGCTGCAGAGATGGTTAGTTTTGTAGTTTGCATCATCGGTAATATTAATGACCTCATTTTCTACATTATTTTGTATCGCTGTACAGAACTTTTCTTGATTTTTTTTTTCTGAATATTTTTTATGGAACCTGTAATGTGTCCAGTGTTTTTAGTTCTCCCAAGTTTTTTATATAGTTGATTTCCTTTCTACAGTCTCTATTTTTTGGTACATTTTCTCCATTTTATCAAGATGTCAAAAATAACATTACCATCAGGAGAAACTGCACAATTTTCACCTGTCCAAGATGTGAGGCAGAGAGATCCTCATTGATTCTGAAAAAAAAAAAAATGCCATAAAAGTATCATTTGTACAAGGTGTGTTTGATGATATCCAATGCTCATCAACTCCTCACACAAGCACATGTGGCTTCCTGATACTGTCTGCTCAAAGTGTTCCTCTCATGGCACTAATAATTTTTGTGGTGTCCAAGTCCACACAGGTAAACTTAAACACACACATGGGCGGGATTGGTGTCCTTGTTACTACTGTGCTGTGTTCACAAATCCGTAATTACTGTCTGTGGGGTTAACAGGAGCCACAGCATGACAGGAGAGTGTCAAGGTGTCTCCACTTGGTTGGGGATTTGAACTTAAGATGTTTTTAAGATGTGAGCTGAGCATGATAACCACTATGCTGCCAAACAACTTGAAGTAGCAGTAGCATAGTAGTGCACATTGGTACTTTTGATGTGGTAAAGTTGAGAGGTAGTCCAGGTGAGTAAAAAGCATTTCAATACTCATTATGGCCTCATTTCAAAATATACAACCCTCAAACGTTCCATCACACATTAAATGCTCAACCAACCAGACTTAATTGCATTTCCTTATCTTATGCTGATATTTTTCTTGAAGATAAAAGCTTTTGTAACTTCATACAGACTTCATGAGTAAGAGCACTGCACTGAATAAAGTACACTGAAAACTTGCCCAATTCTGAAAAAAAAAAAAAAAAAAAAAAATCAAGAATTTGCAGTACAGTAAGGATTTATGGTTGCCAGAAAATTTAACTGAAAAGGTAAAAACAAAACCAGAAGTAAATGAAATCCATCCACTGCATGAAATTTAATCAGCTCAAAATTCTTCCCACCTTTTCCAGGTTAAGTTTAAATTTGTGAACTTTTCCCAACAAAGTATAAAAATGTCATATCCTGAACTAAAAAATGTTCTTCCAATGAAAAAAATAAAATGAAAAATTATACTCTGAGGAAGTGAAGAAATGTATGCATGTGTGTGCATGGCTGTTCTTATGAGAGACTGCCATTGTGGCCTCTGTTGTCAATAGCAATAAGGTAGCTGTTAGCAGCCCACACATGGTCAGGTTCATAAGGTGTCTGCTTGGCATGGAGGGAGCCCAGCATATTCTTCTCCTTGCGCACGATGTTCAGTCCAAGTGGAGCAAGTTTCTGAAAGGTCACGCCAAGGATTTATTGGAGTAGAGAACAGACTTCTACCAGTGTACTACAATAAAGCTGCTGATGCAAGATTACATGAGGTGAAAGGCTACTTAGGATGATAATGAAGGATACCAATTTGTCATAAGGAAATCAGCTGGATCACGTCAAGATTAGCAAACCCACTCACAGCAGGGTTCATTATTCTTTACAAGATTATTGGGTTCATTATTCTTTACGTGGGAATAACTGGGTTCGCTGTTCTTGACATGAACACTTCGGTACTTTGGTACCAAACATTTCAAAAACTGATTAAATTTCTAAGTTTCTCTTTATTAGTTAACCTTTATGAACCCTCACTGGGTTCAATTACTGTTTTCATATACTGGCTTTAATTTCTTTATTCAGATATCCTTTAGATTAGGTTTATTCATCAATAAAATTAGTTCATATTTCCAATTTTCCCCACAATTTCATTTGTTCATAAAACATATTTTGTCAAAGGTTTGCTTTTCTGAACATGAAGACATCTGAGTTGGCCATATTCTTTACATGAAGATCATTGGGCTTGCTGTTCTTGACATGGAGATGTTGGATTTGCTAATCTTGACATGATCCAATCAGCCTAATTACAACTATTACTACTACACCTGCTGACAATCACCTCTAAACATCAATACTGTACTATGATACAGGGATTACTAATAGATCAATTATTTACTACTACTGTTAATACTATTACTGCAACATCTTTAGTCTTAAATTAAAATGACTGAACTTCAAATGAAAACAATTGAATTTCCAATTAAGTCTCAATTCTAAATTAAAATAACTGGTTTAAGTACTTAAAACACATAAGATTAGAATTAAATCAAGTGACATACAATTTGAAGCAAAGATGTAAAATTTGAATGTGCACTGAAAGCTTTTAATTTTATAGCAGGTGGGAATACTTGACAATTGGAAAACATTGGCTACATTAAAAATTCCTTTATAACTGTTGGTCTCCATGACTTGACTCTCTGTTGCCAAGGTCCATTACATAATGCAGTGTATTACAAATTAACATTAAAGGATTAGCAGTTCATTATCATGGAAATTCTGTTTTGTATGACCACAGAATGTGTACAAACATATGGAGGAGCTCCACAAAACTATCTGTGTTACTTTACTCATAAAATTCTATGTACTACTGTATGAGAGAAAAGAATGACTTTCAATCATTTCTTTTTCATTGACTCTTGGAATATCATTACTCTGATTGAACATAATATTTTTTTTACCTATTTCTACTACAATAGTTATTTTTCATCTCCTCCCTCTTCATATTTTATATTAAATTTCAGTGGTTTTACTTCAAGCCAATAGTTTAATTTAAATTTAGCATTTAGTTTAATTTGAAATTAATTTTTTTAAATTTATAATTTTATCTTTTAATTTGAACTTGAAATGTCTGGATTTGAAGGTCAGTTGTTTTAATATGTGGATGAAAAGGTGTAGTCACTAGAAGAGGGAAGTGTAGCAGCCTACCTCCAGGGTCTCCTCAAACTCAGCCTGGTTATAGGTGGTCATGGCCAGGGGGATCTGCTCCTTGGCCAAGAGTTGCAGGGTTGGCTTCCAGAGGATCAGCATGGGCTCAGTGTGGACGCCTGGATGGATGGCCAAGGCAACGTCAGGTCGCTTCATCTGCCAACACAGTGATAAGCTTCCTTCAGCATTGGGAAAAACTGGACTTTATGAGTATAAGGCCACTCCAGCTTGGCTCAGGCCCTGTGTACCATAACTAAATAAATATAGTACAGATAAGCACAGACACATCCACACAGAACATGCAAGCCTTACTTCATCCTAAACAATCTCAAATA